>NW_025215452.1:0-15113 GCF_001659605.2 Manihot esculenta | reverse complement strand
GTACTACCTAGTCTGCAGAGACAAGGTAGTCAGGTCAGAGGTCAGGATGGATCAGAGGTAGTCCTTAGAAGGGACAGAATAGGGATACCTAGAGGTTCAGTATCAACCCTATAGGCTCGTGGGTTGTTCAGGAAAAGTTGTCAGGGATTCTAGCTCTTCAGAGAAAGTATAGCAGTCAGGTCAGGGAGCCCGCCTCAATGCCCGTTGTTAGAGAGAGTTATAGATGTTTCTCCAGATGAGTTCCCAGGACTACCACCTGTCAGGGAGATAGAGCTTAAAATAGAAGTAATTCATGAAATTGGACCAATCTCTATCCCTCCCTACAGGATGGTATCAACAGAGTTAAAGGAGTTATAAGGATCAGTTGTAAAAATTGGTAGTTAAGGGTTCCATCTGACTGAGCACTTCGCCTTGGGGTGTTCCAGTGTTGTTATGAGAATGAAAGATGGATCCCAAGGACTTTGTGTCGACTACTAGTCGTTGAACAAAGTCACTACCCAGAATAAGTATTTGTTACCTTGGATCGACGATCTATTTTAAGCCAGCTAGCAGGAGCGGTTGCCTTTCCAAGATAGATCTGAAGTCTAGGTACCATCAGTTAAGATCAAGGAAGAAGATGTACTGAGAACAGTGTTTAGAACCAGATATGGGCACTACGAGTTCCTAGGAATGTCGTTCGGGTTAATGAACGCCCCTACATCATTCATGGATCTCATAAGCAGAGTTTTAGTCGGTTTCTGGATCACTCCGTTATTGTCTTCATTGACGGTATCTCGGCGAGTTCCAGAAATACAGAAGAGTATGCCCATCATCTGAAATCGGGATTGCAGATCTTGAGAGACATGGCTTGGATGCCTAGTTCTCCAATGCGAGTTCTGGTCGAGGAGCATATCCTTCTTGGTCATGTGTGTCGGAGAAAAGAAAAGTGAAGTAGACCTGAGAAAGTTGAAGTTGTAGCTAACTAGCCCAGGCCCCTTGTAGTGACTAAGATCAAGAGCTTTTTGGGTTGGGCAGGTTACCTAATGGAGGTTCATCTAGAACTTCTCTAGAGTTGCCGCTCCTATGACCAGATGGATCAAGAAGAACCAGAGGGTGTGTGGTCTACTCAGAGTGATGAGGGCTTTGAAAAGCCAAAGGAAATGTTGATGTCAGCACCAGTGGTAGCTCTGTCCGCCAGTGATGGAGATTTCACAGTGTCCTGTGATGCGTCCCGTGTGGGACTAGGTTGTGTGTTAATGCGAGTGGTAGAATGATTGCTTATGCTTCTAGGTAGCTGAAGAAGCATGAGTTGAATCATCTTACACACAATCCAGAGATGGCAATGGTAATACTTGCACTCAAGATGTGGAGGCGATACCTGTATAAGGTATGTGGACAGATCCTTATAGATCGAAAGAGCTTGCAATACATCTTGAGTCAAGGGAGAAGAACAGGAGGTATAGGAGATGGGTAAAAAACTGCGTGGTATTCGCGACTTCAAGGTTCGGTATATTCGGCTGAGGCAGATATTTTGGTAGATGCCCTCAACCGGAAACCACTTGGCAAGCTTACCCCATCCCTTAGTACAGTAAGAAGAAGGCCAATAGTCAGAAAATGAAGAGAATCAGAACTGCTGTGAGTCAGCAGGAGCATTATGAAGTTGTCCGCAAGAGGCATGTAGAGTTTCAGAAGGGAAGAAGAGTTTTGTCAGAGTGCGCAGCGGAAGCGTGTTGAGGTTCTCGAGGAAGTTGAGGGTTGCTGGAGGTGTCTCTTAAAGAGAGGGTGATTCGTTATGGGCAGAAAGGTAAATTAGCTCTCAGATACATTGGACCCTTTGGAATCCTGCAAAGGATTTGGGAATGTATCCCACGAGTCAGATTTACCTACTTCAAAGGAAGAGCTTCATCCGTTTTTCCATGTTTCCACGGTATATGAGTTCGTGTCGGGTCCGAGTGAGGTTCTTAAAGGAACCAGAGGTGGGGACCGTAGAGGATCTCACCTATGTTGAACAGTTAGTACGGACCGCAAACACACAAGTTAGAAAGTGTGGAAACAAGGAAATCCCGATGGTGAAAGTCCCTTAGAATCACTTAAGATGAAAAGTGCATCAGGGAGACCGAGAGTTCATACTCCAGTGACACCGTGTTTCTTTTAGATTAGAACTTATGTGTTGTTATGATTGTATGTTATGTTTCATGTTATGCATGTCCTAGCTGAGGAACATTCGGGGACGAATGTTCTTAAGGGGGGAGAATGTAATACCCGGCTAGACTCCGGTATCGGAATTCCTACCGTCCGGTGGAATCCCGGATGTCGGAGACCTCTAGAAGGGTAGGATCATGTTTTATAAAATGTTTTCATGTTTTTAGTGTTTTAAAGTATGAAACTAAATGAGTTTTGCATGAAAAGTTTTTGGAGGAAAACCCAGGTTCGGCCGCCGAAAGTTAAGTTCGGCCGCCGAACATGCATGCGTTTTGGAGGCACGTTAGGCCCCCGAAAGCATGAGTTAGGGGAGTTCAGGTTCGGCCGCCGAACATTTGCATGGATGCGGAGGCACATTCGGCCCCCGAACGTGGCCTGGCCAGCCACCTATAAAAAGGGTCCCTTAGCCGAAAATGGGCGAGCTTTTTCTCCCCATTTCGGCCAAGGTGAGCATTCCGCCATCCTTCCCCCAATCTTGAGTTTTTCCTTCCTTTTTCCATGATTTTTACAAGTTTATAACTTTGGTTTTGAAGATCTTTGAGCTTAGAACGAGTTTTGGTGCTTGGAGACCAAAAGTTGGAACTTCTCCCATCTCCAAGTTTAGATCTCCTCAACCCTCGATCTTCAAGAGGTAAGAGCCGATCTTAAGCTCATAGTATGTTTTAAATAAGTTTTAGGAAGTTTTATGGGGTAGAAATGCATGTTTGAGTTAGTTGAGCTATGTTAGGTTTTATGTGATTTTTGAACAATGTGGCATGTTTGAGTATGTTTGAAGTGTTGTAGATAGGGTATATGTTTATTTGAGGCCCCTAGGAGCTTGTATGCATGTTTTGGTTGAATGGTATGCATGATTTGAGTTTGGGAGGCGAAATGTGCATAGGAGAGCTGAGTTCTGCCATTCGGGAGAAACTCAGGTTCGGCCGCCGAAGGGACTTTCGGCCGCCGAACCCCCTTGTGGAAGCAGCATTCGGCTGCCGAAGCTTGCCTCCGAAAGAGAACTTTCGGATCTGTCTGGGACTTTCGGCCGCCGAAGGTGCCGCCGAAAGTGCCTGACTTTCGGATCTGTCTGGACTTTCGGCCGCCGAAGGTGCCGCCGAAAGTGCCCTGTCCAGACTTTTCTTGCATGTTTTCATGTGATGTTTTCAGGATGTTTTAGGGGGTTTTTGGGGAGTATAGTAGAGTTATGTTTATGTATGTTTGGTCCCTCACTGGAGTCCACCTGTGTAGGATCGGACCCGAGGAACCAAGGTGTTTAGCAGTGTCAGCCATTTCAGAATCGGTACAGAGCTAGTCTCAGGTGAGTGGAACTAAACCTAATGTTTTAAGCTAAGAAATTAAATGTTTCTAGAGCATGATCCATGCATCATAAATGCCATGATATATGTATTAGGTTGTTTTGCATTAGAACTCACGAATATGATGCATTGCATAATATGTTGTTGATGTGGATGGATGTTGGATGATCCTTAGCCCTCAGTATGAGATGAGATAATATGATATGATATGCCATGGTATGATATGAGACAGAAAGACCAAGTCGCCCTTGGTACTATGTTATGTAAGCGGACACTAGGTGAGGCCTAATCGCCCCTGGTGTAGTTGGACTTGTTATGATATGAGTTATGTAAGCAAATACTAGGTGTGGCCTCATCGCCCCTGGTATAGTTGGACGTACTACAGTATGTAGAGGGCTATAGGTGACAAATTCATCCTTGATGTGATATGTTTGTGATATGACGCATTTCATGAATGCATGAATAAGAAGAATAATTGATTTGAATAAAATGTCTTTATAATAAAATACCTAAAAAGGGTGGAACAATAAAATAGATAATAATATACCTAAAAATGGAGGAACTAAAGCAAATGTTTTTATGTTTCTACTCACTGGGCTTTTTAGCTCACCCCTCTCCCCTATCCCCAGGTTTGCAGGTTTAGAGATTGTCAGGAGATCAGCTGGTTACGTCCATGGTCATGCTTATGTAATAGAATAGTTGTGGACATGATGTAATATAAGATTATGTATTGTTGTAAAAGAGTTGTATTGTAATATGACCTTATGTTATATGTTCAGAGTTATAGTATTGTGCTTGGCCCGAGTTGGATAATCCCTTTGTACATGAGCTTTATTTTATGTTGTTTCATGTGATGGACCGAGTTTGACATAGGGTATGCTGACCCTAGGGGTTCTATGAGTTCAGTCATAGTGCATACACAGGTCAAACGGGTTAAAGAAAAAGTTTACAGTTTTATGTTTTACAGTTTATGCTTATGTTGGATCATGTTTGGGATTATACCAGCTGTACAGGATGCATAGTAGGCTTGCTACGGGTCCCGGCGGCCTTATGCCGATCTGGATCCTAGCGCCGGTAGCGGTCCGGATTTTCGGGTCGTTACAGAATGGTATCAGAGCCCTAGGTTCACATGGTCGGACCTATAGTGTGTCGGGCTCATAGAGGTTATAGTAGGGCAAGCACAATAGGAAGATCATGTCCACTAGGATAGGATATGGAGTCCTGTCTTGTATGATGATGTGGAATGCCATGATGATGAGCATGTGCATTAATGCTATGATATGTATGTGATGCAGGTTCATGTGTTTCCACATGAACCGTATGATGCTTATGTTTATGTGCTATGTTATGCTTTCAGAAGTGAAGATGAGAGGAACTCGTCGATCTGCGAGATTGACTGGAGCTCCGCCAGAGAATGAGGGCATGGATGCCCATCTCCCTGCTCTGCAGAGGGCAAGATCTTGTAGGACGATCAGGGAAAGTACATCAAGGGACCCTAGAAGGTCTTTTGATGCAGGTCGGAGGAGATCAGTTCATGAAGGTATGTCAGCGGATGTGATGGAAACAGAGGAGGATAACCAGAGAAGAGATAGTAGTTTGGGCATGAGTATGTCAGTAGAGGATATGGGAGAGTCCCAAGGAGGCACTCAGGCCTCGGGTTTTATTCCACCACAGTATCCACCCTACCCGCAAGGGCCAGGGTATCCGATGGGAGGTACGTCGGATTTCTTCAGCTATAACCCATATCCCACCTTTATGCCCTATCCTCCCTTTTACCCACAGTACCCCATGTTTCCATGCTCACCCTTTTTCCCAGGTCCAGCAAACCCTAACCCAGGGGATGCTGCACCTCCTACTCCACCAGCAGAACCAATAGTCCCTGATGTCCGGATACCCAAACCTGGTTCATCAGTTGGGGGTAAAGTAAAGATGACAGATTACCTCAAGTTGGATGCCCCCAAGTTCGAAGCAGGCGATGACCCTTTTGAGTACCTCAGAACGGTAAAGATGATAACAGATGAGCTAGGAGCAAGTGACAGTAGAGCCATTCAGATGGCAGGGTTCACATTGAAATGCAAGAAGGCAAGGGAGTGGTTCAAAAACTATGTGGACCCAAAGTTGGAGAGCTTATCCTGGGAGCAGTTTGCCAATGAGTTTGCAGGATGGGCTTTTCCGGATAGTTCCAGAGAACTGAAGATGATTGAGTTTGAGCAGCTAAGGCAGACGGAAGAGATGAGCGTAGAGGAGTTTACGGACAGGTTCCTGGAGCTGTTGCCGTTTGCAGGACAAGGTCTTGACACAGACCTGAAGAAGTCTAGGAGATATGTTATGAAGCTTCACTCCAGGTATTCCTCGTTGGTTCAATCAGCAGAAAGGGAGAGCTTCCATGCTATAGTGGATATGGCGCGGAGAATGGAAGCTAGTGCCATTGTCCAAGGGACAGTTAAACAGTACGTGGCACAGTCTTCGGGTTCCGAAATCCCGGGGACAAGTGATGTTGATCTCTCCCCTCTAAGCGAGGCTGTCACAAAGAGTAAGAAGGGAGGCAGAGGCCTCAGAAGATCGAAGAAGAGCAAGTTTTGGGAACAGATAAAGTCTGGTCTGGGTTTAGGTGATGGTTCGAGCTCTGGTTCAGGTAACTCCAGATGTACACGGTGCGGTAGGCAGCACAAGGGAGTCTGTTTGATTGGGACAACAGCATGCTTCAGGTGCGGACAGGAGGGGCACATGGCACGTGAGTGTCCCACCGCGACCTTGGTGGCACGGTCCCAGCAGACAGTTTCGGGCAGTGTAGCTCACCCAGTAGCTCCATCCATGTGTCAGGGCAGTGGTAAAGGTGGAGACAGGGGGACAGCCCCTTCTTCAGCAGGTTCCCGTGGGGAAGGTCCATCAGCTCCAGCGCGGATCTTCGCCATGACTCAGCAGGAGGCTAACACATCGAACCCGATGGGATCAGGTAATCTCACTCTGGTATGTTCTGGTGTGTCTGTTACATGAACCCTGATGTTTCTCTTTTCTTTGTTTGCTTGTGAGCCCTTGTGAGGATGGGTTGATAGCTTATGGGTTAGAGTATCCCCTTGGGGTCAGTACACCCAAGTGTGATCCATCTGTGGCAGAGTCAGTCTGCCGGTTTAGTCAGAGTATGTTGTGAGTAGATGCCTTCCAGCTGACCTTGCGGTTCTAGATTTGACTGTTTGACGTCATTCTAGGGTTGGATTGGTTCTTCTACTAGTGGTACTACCTAGTCTGCAGAGACAAGGTAGTCAGGTTCAGAGGTCAGGATGGATCAGAGGTAGTCCTTAGAAGGGACAGAATAGGGATACCTAGAGGTTCAGTATCAACCCTATAGGCTCGTGGGTTGTTCAGGAAAAGTTGTCAGGGATTCTAGCTCTTCAGAGAAAGTATAGCAGTCAGGTCAGGGAGCCCGCCTCAATGCCCGTTGTTAGAGAGAGTTATAGATGTTTCTCCAGATGAGTTCCCAGGACTACCACCTGTCAGGGAGATAGAGCTTAAAATAGAAGTAATTCATGAAATTGGACCAATCTCTATCCCTCCCTACAGGATGGTATCAACAGAGTTAAAGGAGTTATAAGGATCAGTTGTAAAAATTGGTAGTTAAGGGTTTCCATCTGACTGAGCACTTCGCCTTGGGGTGTTCCAGTGTTGTTATGAGAATGAAAGATGGATCCCAAGGGCTTTGTGTCGACTACTAGTCGTTGAACAAAGTCACTACCCAGAATAAGTATTTGTTACCTTGGATCGACGATCTATTTTAAGCCAGCTAGCAGGAGCTGGTTGCCTTTCCAAGATAGATCTGAAGTCTAGGTACCATCAGTTAAGATCAAGGAAGAAGATGTACTGAGAACAGTGTTTAGAACCAGATATGGGCACTACGAGTTCCTAGGAATGTCGTTCGGGTTAATGAACGCCCCTACATCATTCATGGATCTCATAAGCAGAGTTTTAGTCGGTTTCTGGATCACTCCGTTATTGTCTTCATTGACGGTATCTCGGCGAGTTCCAGAAATACAGAAGAGTATGCCCATCATCTGAAATCGGGATTGCAGATCTTGAGAGAACATGGCTTGGATGCCTAGTTCTCCAATGCGAGTTCTGGTCGAGGAGCATATCCTTCTTGGGTCATGTGTGTCGGAGAAAAGAAAAGTGAAGTAGACCTGAGAAAGTTGAAGTTGTAGCTAACTAGCCCAGGCCCCTTGTAGTGACTAAGATCAAGAGCTTTTTGGGTTGGGCAGGTTACCTAATGGAGGTTCATCTAGAACTTCTCTAGAGTTGCCGCTCCTATGACCAGATGGATCAAGAAGAACCAGAGGGTGTGTGGTCTACTCAGAGTGATGAGGGCTTTGAAAAGCCAAAGGAAATGTTGATGTCAGCACCAGTGGTAGCTCTGTCCGCCAGTGATGGAGATTTCACAGTGTCCTGTGATGCGTCCCGTGTGGGACTAGGTTGTGTGTTAATGCGAGTGGTAGAATGATTGCTTATGCTTCTAGGTAGCTGAAGAAGCATGGGTTGAATCATCTTACACACAATCCAGAGATGGCAATGGTAATACTTGCACTCAAGATGTGGAGGCGATACCTGTATAAGGTATGTGGACAGATCCTTATAGATCGAAAGAGCTTGCAATACATCTTGAGTCAAGGGAGAAGAACAGGAGGTATAGGAGATGGGTAAAAAACTGCGTGGTATTCGCGACTTCAAGGTTCGGTATATTCGGCTGAGGCAGATATTTTGGTAGATGCCCTCAACCGGAAACCACTTGGCAGCTTACCCCATCCCTTAGTACAGTAAGAAGAAGGCCAATAGTCAGAAAATGAAGAGAATCAGAACTGCTGTGAGTCAGCAGGAGCATTATGAAGTTGTCCGCAAGAGGCATGTAGAGTTTCAGAAGGGAAGAAGAGTTTTGTCAGAGTGCGCAGCGGAAGCGTGTTGAGGTTCTCGAGGAAGTTGAGGGTTGCTGGAGGTGTCTCTTAAAGAGAGGGTGATTCGTTATGGGCAGAAAGGTAAATTAGCTCTCAGATACATTGGACCCTTTGGAATCCTGCAAAGGATTTGGGAATGTATCCCACGAGTCAGATTTACCTACTTCAAAGGAAGAGCTTCATCCGTTTTTCCATGTTTCCACGGTATATGAGTTCGTGTCGGGTCCGAGTGAGGTTCTTAAAGGAACCAGAGGTGGGGACCGTAGAGGATCTCACCTATGTTGAACAGTTAGTACGGACCGCAAACACACAAGTTAGAAAGTGTGGAAACAAGGAAATCCCGATGGTGAAAGTCCCTTAGAATCACCTTAAGATGAAAAGTGCATCAGGGAGACCGAGAGTTCATACTCCAGTGACACCGTGTTTCTTTTTAGATTAGAACTTATGTGTTGTTATGATTGTATGTTATGTTTCATGTTATGCATGTCCTAGCTGAGGAACATTCGGGGACGAATGTTCTTAAGGGGGGGAGAATGTAATACCCGGCTAGACTCCGGTATCGGAATTCCTACCGTCCGGTGGAATCCCGGATGTCGGAGACCTCTAGAAGGGTAGGATCATGTTTTATAAAAATGTTTTCATGTTTTTAGTGTTTTAAAGTATGAAACTAAATGAGTTTTTGCATGAAAAGTTTTTGGAGGAAAACCCAGGTTCGGCCGCCGAAAGTTAAGTTCGGCCGCCGAACATGCATGCGTTTTGGAGGCACGTTAGGCCCCCGAAAGCATGAGTTAGGGGAGTTCAGGTTCGGCCGCCGAACATTTGCATGGATGCGGAGGCACATTCGGCCCCCGAACGTGGCCTGGCCAGCCACCTATAAAAAGGGTCCCTTAGCCGAAAATGGGCGAGCTTTTTCTCCCCATTTCGGCCAAGGTGAGCATTCCGCCATCCTTCCCCCAATCTTGAGTTTTTCCTTCCTTTTTCCATGATTTTTACAAGTTTATAACTTTGGTTTTGAAGATCTTTGAGCTTAGAACGAGTTTTGGTGCTTGGAGACCAAAAGTTGGAACTTCTCCCATCTCCAAGTTTAGATCTCCTCAACCCTCGATCTTCAAGAGGTAAGAGCCGATCTTAAGCTCATAGTATGTTTTAAATAAGTTTTAGGAAGTTTTATGGGGTAGAAATGCATGTTTGAGTTAGTTGAGCTATGTTAGGTTTTATGTGATTTTTGAACAATGTGGCATGTTTGAGTATGTTTGAAGTGTTGTAGATAGGGTATATGTTTATTTGAGGCCCCTAGGAGCTTGTATGCATGTTTTGGTTGAATGGTATGCATGATTTGAGTTTGGGAGGCGAAATGTGCATAGGAGAGCTGAGTTCTGCCATTCGGGAGAAACTCAGGTTCGGCCGCCGAAGGGACTTTCGGCCGCCGAACCCCCTTGTGGAAGCAGCATTCGGCTGCCGAAGCTTGCCTCCGAAAGAGAACTTTCGGATCTGTCTGGGACTTTCGGCCGCCGAAGGTGCCGCCGAAAGTGCCTGACTTTCGGATCTGTCTGGACTTTCGGCCGCCGAAGGTGCCGCCGAAAGTGCCCTGTCCAGACTTTTCTTGCATGTTTTCATGTGATGTTTTCAGGATGTTTTAGGGGGTTTTTGGGGAGTATAGTAGAGTTATGTTTATGTATGTTTGGTCCCTCACTGGAGTCCACCTGTGTAGGATCGGACCCGAGGAACCAAGGTGTTTAGCAGTGTCAGCCATTTCAGAATCGGTACAGAGCTAGTCTCAGGTGAGTGGAACTAAACCTAATGTTTTAAGCTAAGAAATTAAATGTTTCTAGAGCATGATCCATGCATCATAAATGCCATGATATATGTATTAGGTTGTTTTGCATTAGAACTCACGAATATGATGCATTGCATAATATGTTGTTGATGTGGATGGATGTTGGATGATCCTTAGCCCTCAGTATGAGATGAGATAATATGATATGATATGCCATGGTATGATATGAGACAGAAAGACCAAGTCGCCCTTGGTACTATGTTATGTAAGCGGACACTAGGTGAGGCCTAATCGCCCCTGGTGTAGTTGGACTTGTTATGATATGAGTTATGTAAGCAAATACTAGGTGTGGCCTCATCGCCCCTGGTATAGTTGGACGTACTACAGTATGTAGAGGGCTATAGGTAACAAATTCATCCTTGATGTGATATGTTTGTGATATGACGCATTTCATGAATGCATGAATAAGAAGAATAATTGATTTGAATAAAATGTCTTTATAATAAAATACCTAAAAAGGGTGGAACAATAAAATAGATAATAATATACCTAAAAATGGAGGAACTAAAGCAAATGTTTTTATGTTTCTACTCACTGGGCTTTTTAGCTCACCCCTCTCCCCTATCCCCAGGTTTGCAGGTTTAGAGATTGTCAGGAGATCAGCTGGTTACGTCCATGGTCATGCTTATGTAATAGAATAGTTGTGGACATGATGTAATATAAGATTATGTATTGTTGTAAAAGAGTTGTATTGTAATATGACCTTATGTTATATGTTCAGAGTTATAGTATTGTGCTTGGCCCGAGTTGGATAATCCCTTTGTACATGAGCTTTATTTTATGTTGTTTCATGTGATGGACCGAGTTTGACATAGGGTATGCTGACCCTAGGGGTTCTATGAGTTCAGTCATAGTGCATACACAGGTCAAACGGGTTAAAGAAAAAGTTTACAGTTTTATGTTTTACAGTTTATGCTTATGTTGGATCATGTTTGGGATTATACCAGCTGTACAGGATGCATAGTAGGCTTGCTACGGGTCCCGGCGGCCTTATGCCGATCTGGATCCTAGCGCCGGTAGCGGTCCGGATTTTCGGGTCGTTACAACCGTCTCTTCAACTCTTCAAAACTCTCATCACAGTCCTCTGACCATACGAACTTCTGATTCTTCCTGGTCAGTCTGGTCATAGGAGCAGCTATCTTCGAAAAGTCCTGCACGAACCTCCGATAGTAGCCTGCCAAACCCAGAAAACTCTTAATCTCTGTCACTATCGTGGGTATAGGCCAATTGGCTACTGCCTCTACCTTCTTGGGATCTACTGCTATTCCTTCCTCTGATACTACATGTCCCAAAAAGGCAATGCTCCTTAGCCAGAACTCGCACTTGGAGAACTTGGCATACAAGCCATGCTCTCTCAAGGTTTGCAAAACTATCCTCAGATGCTGGGCATGCTCCTCTGCATTTCTGGAGTACACCAAGATATCATCTATAAAGACGATCACAAAACGATCCAAGTACTCCCTGAAAACCCTGTTCATGAGATCCATGAATGCTGCAGGGGCGTTAGTCAACCCGAACGGCATTACTAGAAACTCATAATGCCCATATCTGGTCCTGAAAGCGGTCTTGGATACATCCTCTTCCCTGATCTTCAACTGGTGGTATCCGGATCTCAGATCTATCTTCGAGAAACAACCTGCTCCTGCCAGCTGGTCGAAAAGATCATCGATCCTGGGTAAAGGATACTTGTTCTTGATAGTGACTTTGTTCAACTGCCTGTAGTCGATACAAAGTCGAAGAGATCCATCCTTCTTTCTGACAAACAGTACTGGAGCACCCCAGGGTGAGGTACTCGGGCGGATGAAACCCTTGTCTACCAAATCCTGTAACTGCTCTTTCAACTCTCTCAGCTCTGCTGGTGCCATCCTGTAGGGAGGAATAGAGATCGGTCTGGTACCAGGCATCAATTCGATCTCGAACTCTAGTTCCCTATCAGGTGGTAGTCCTGGAAGCTCTTCAGGAAACACATCTGGGAACTCTCTAACCACTGGAACTGAGGACGGTTCCCTAACCCGACTGTCTAGCTCTCTCACATGAGCTAGGAACCCCTGACAACCCCTCCTCAACAACCTATGAGCCTGAAGGGCTGATATCAAACCCGTAGGTGTCCCCCTCCTGTCTCTTCTGAAGACACACTCTGACCCATCCTGGTCTCTGAAAAGGAGTACCTTGTCCCTGCAGTTCAAGGTAGCATTATACGTAGATAACCAGTCCATCCCTAGAATGACATCAAAATCTGTCAACTCTAGAACCACAAGGTCAGCTGGAAGGTATCTACTCTCTATGCACACCGGACTGAACCGACAGACTGACTCTGCCAAAGATGGATCACATTTGGGTCCACTGACTCAAAGAGGACACTCTAACTCGGACACCATCAGACCCAACCTCTCTGCGGCTCGAGAAGAAATGAAAGAGTGAGAAGCACCGGGGTCCATCAAAGCATACACCTCTGAACACCTAATGATGAGATTACCTGACACCACTGTGTTCGAAGTGTCTGCCTCCTGTTGCGTCATGGTGAAAATCCGTGCTGGAGCTGACGGACCTGCACCTCGGGAACCCATCCCTGATGAAGAGGCTGCCCTTCTTCCCCTACCTCTGCCACTGCTTGGTGGTCGGGCTGAAGCTGCTGACTGTACGACACTACCTGAGGTCATCTACTGGGATGGTGTAACCAAAGTCGCCTGAGGACATTCTCGTGCATAATGTCCCTCCTGCCCACATCTGTAGCAGGCTGTAGATCCCAACAAACAAGCTCCTCTGTGCGGTCTTCCACACCTCTTGCAAACTGGAATATCTGTGCCAGAGCTGGAGCCGCTACTCATTCCCAGACCCGACTTAAGCCTATTCCAGAACTTGCCTCTTTTTCCTCTGAGTTTATCCCATCTCTTCTTGCTCACACTTGCCGTACTCTGTGAGGAGGAACCTGGTTTAACACCAGAAGACTGTGCCTTTGGTTGCTTGACTACTCCCTGACTTATGGCACTGGCCTCCATTTTTCTAGCAGCATCCACAATGGAGTGGAAACTCTCCTTCTCCGCGTGGAGAATCAAGGAGAAAATACCTGGGATGAAGCCTCGTGGCATATCTCTTTGCCTTCTTCTGATCCGTATCATACGCCTGACCCACGTATGGTAACAATTCTAGGAACTTATCTGTATACTCATCAACGCTCATCTCCTCCGTCTGTCTCAACTGTTCGAACTCCACAACCTTTAGCTCCCTGGAACTGTCAGGGAAAGCCCACCCAGCAAATTCGTTGGCGAACTCTTCCCATGTCATACTGTCTATTCTGGGGTCCACATAGTTCTTGAACCATTCTCTGGCTTTCTTGCATTTTAATGTGAACCCTGCCATCTCAATGGCCCTGCTCTCATCTGCTCCCAACTCACTTGTTATCATTCTGACTGCACTGAGATACTCAAAGGGATCATCTCCCGTGTTGAATTTAGGAGCATCCAACTTTAAGTACTCCGTCATCTTCACCTTAGTTCCCCCTGAAGAACTGGGTTGTGCTTTAACAACAGGGGTTGCTGGTTCAGGTGGTGGTGGTGGAGGTACTGTTTCTCTGGATTCAGGCGATGCTGAACTTGGATGAAAAGGTGGGGGTGGATACATGTGATATTGGTGGATAGAAGGAAGGATAGGGCATATATGCATGTAGGGTGGATATGGGGCAAAGCTGGAGTAATCCGACGTGCCTCCCATCGGATACCCGGGGCCCTGTGAAAGGGTGGATAGCCAAACCCGAGGCCTGTGCGCCTCCCTGGGACTCCCCATACCTTCTTCTGACCTTCCTATACCTATACGTACATCTCTACTCTGATCCTCCTCCATAGCAACTCTCTCTTCTTCTGATCTTCCCCTCTGCCTATTCCTCTTCTGCTCTCGTCAGAAGACCTTCTAGGGTCTCTTGACGTTCCCTCCCTGCTTGACCTGTGAGTCCTTGCCCTTGGCAATGCAGGAGGACGAGCAGCTGTACCCTCACTTTCAGGTGGGACTCCAGTCAATCTCGCGGATCGACGAGTTCCTCGCATCTTAACTCTCTCTGGAAAACAACACATAACAGAGCACATAAGCAACACATATAAAAACGCACATGCATCAGTCATGGCATTGCACATCATCATATAGACAGGACTCACATCCTATCCTAGTGGACATGTTTGCCTATTGTGCTTGACCAACTAAACCTCTATGAGCCCAACTCTATCTCTATAGGTCCGACCATGTGCACCTCAGGGCTCTGATACCAATCTGTAACAGCCCGGAAAACCGAACTGCTACCGGCACTAGGATCAGATCGACTTTAAGGTCGCCGGGGACCGTAGTAAGCCTGCTATACTGTCTGTGTACCTGTGAAATCCCATACATGATCATACCTTTTCTGTCTGTCAAACCATTAAAACTTTTTCTTTACTCCAGGGGCTTAACCTGTGCATGCACTATTTTGTTCTATCAACTCATAATGTTAAGCCTGGTTTTCTCATATACATTACATTAACAATAAAGAAACATACATAAAACTGATCATGTGTCTACAACAAAGGATTACAACTCTTATAAATCAAGCACAACACTACAACACTCCATTATCTCTTTAACATGTACATGTCCACACTAGCTATTACATAACTCTTCTTCTTCCATACCCTGCTGCACTCCCTCTGGACTCTGAACCTGCAAACCTGGGGGATAGGGGAGAGGGATGAGCTATACAAGCCCAATGAGCAGAACTATAAACCAGTAATTTGAAAACATGATCTCGTGGAATGCATTACAGCACATCATCTCAGGGATAGACATGACCACCAAAAATCCCAATGAAAGGATGCCTGGCCTAGCCAGGTCTTATAA
>NW_025215451.1:0-15842 GCF_001659605.2 Manihot esculenta | reverse complement strand
GCCGGCTCTAGCCGGGTATTACATTCTCCCTCCTTAAGAACATTCGTCCTCGGATGTTCCTAAAACACACACAAAAACAAAACACAAGGAGAAACGAACCTCAAAAACAAAGATGGATACTGTGGGAGCATAGACTCCCGTGTCTCCCATGTGCACTCTTCTAGATTATGGTGGTTCCATAAAACTTTCACCATCGGAATCTCTCTTGTTCCTTAGCTGTCTGATCTGCGTGTCAGAATCCGCACTGGCTGTCTATATAGGTGAGATCTGTATGAATCTCCACCTCAGGCTCACTCAGAACCTGATTCGGATGACACAAACTGTCGTAGCATAGAAACATGAAATACCGGGTGAATTCTCTCCATAGAAGCAGGTAAATCCAGCTTATACGACACATTTCGATCCTCTGCAACACCTCAAAGGGTCCAATGTACCGTGGAGCTAATTTACCTTTCTTCCCAAAACGAACCACTCCTTTCATTGGAGACACTTTCAGCAATACCCAATTACCCTCTTGAAACTCCAACTGCTTCTGCGAACGTCTGCATAACTTTTCTGTCTACTCTGAGCTGTTTCTGATTCTCTCTCTGATTATGGGCACCATTCTACTGGTAATGTCTACTAACTCTGGCCCTGCAAGAGCCTTCTCTCCTACCTCTTCCCAGCAAACAGGGGATCTGCACTTCCTCCCATATAATGCTTCATAAGGAGCCATCCCAATGCTAGCATGATGCTGTTATTGTAGGCAATTCCACACCAAAGGTAGATGCTGCCTCCAAGAACCGCCAAAGTCTAACACACAGGCGAAGCATATCTCTATGGTCTGGATGGTCCTTCTGACTGTCCATCAGTCTGTGGGTGGAAAGCAGTACTAAAATCCAATCTCGTGCCCATTGCACTTTGCAGACTCCGCCAAAAGCGGGAGGTAAACTGAGGTCCTCTGTCTGACACTATAGATACGGGAACTCCATGTAATCTCACTATCTCATCCAGATAGACCTGTGCCAACTTATCCACAGAATAGTTACTCCGTACTGGAAGAAAATGAGCAGATTTCGTGAGTCTGTCCACAATCACCCATATCGAGTCTATCCTGTTGGACGCTACTGGTAAACCCACTACAAAATCCATGGCGATGTTCTCCCATTTCCACTCTGGAATCGGTAATGGGTTAAGCATTCCGGCTGGTTTCTGATGCTCTAATTTCACCCTCTGACAAACCTCACAGGTTGTCACGAACTGCGCCACTTCCTTCTTCATGGCTGGCCACCAATAAACCCTTTTCAGATCTTGATACATCTTGGTAGCTCCTGGGTGAACACTATACTTCGCATTATGAGCTTCCCTCATAATGTCTTCCTTCATACTGCCCCTATCTGGTACACAAAGTCGACTCCCATAGCGAAGGATCCCTTTGTTGTCAAATCTGAATTCTGTACTATTGCCTGACTGAACAGTCCTGGCAATTTTCATCAACTCAGGGTCCTCATGTTGTCTCTGAGCTATCTGCTCCAGAAACACAGGTGTCACCCTCATCTGTGCTATCAACGCACCTGTACCAGACAACTCTAGCTGTAATCCCTCGTCAAAGAGCTGATAAAGCTCCATCACAACTGGTCTCCGCTCTGCTGCTATATGGGATAAACTGCCTAGTGACTTTCGGCTTAGGGCGTCTGCAACAACATTCGCCTTACCCGGATGATACTGGATCTTACAATCATAATCACTGAGCAATTCGACCCACCTTCTCTGCCGCAAATTCAGCTCTCTCTGACTTAAGATGTACTGTAAACTCTTGTGATCAGTGAAGATCTCGCATTTAACCCCGTAGAGGTAATGCCGCCACATCTTAAGTGCAAAGATAACTGCTGCCATCTCGAGGTCATGGGTAGGGTAATTCAACTCATGCTTCTTCAACTGTCTCGAAGCATAAGCAATTACTCTATCACGCTGCATCAATACACAACCCAATCCCACTCGAGATGCATCGCAGAACACTGTGAAATCCTCATGACTGACAGGCAGAGCTAATACTGGTGCTGTTGTCAATCTCCTCTTGAGCTCTTCAAAGCTCTCTTCACACTGGTCTGACCAGATAAACTTCTGATTCTTCTGAGTCAATTTGGTCATAGGAGCTGCTATCTTTGAAAAGTTCTGAACGAACCTCCTGTAGTAACCTGCCAGTCCCAGAAAGCTTTTAATCTCAGTCACTGTAGTGGGTCTGAGCCAGTTAGCTACAGCCTCTATCTTCTTGGGGTCTACCTCAATACCCTCTGCTGATACCACATGTCCCAAAAAGGCAATGCTCCGTAACCAAAACTCACACTTTGAGAACTTGGCATATAAACCATGTTCTCTCAGTGTCTGCAAAACTATCCTCAGATGCTGGGCATGCTCCTCTGCATCTCTGGAATACACTAAGATATCATCGATAAACACAATGACAAAGTGATCCAGAAACTCACTGAAAACTCTGTTCATGAGATCCATAAATGCTGCAGGGGCGTTAGTCAACCCGAACGGCATCACTAAGAACTCATAATGCCCATATCTGGTCCGAAAAGCTGTCTTAGGCACATCTGCCTCTCTGACTCTCAACTGATGATACCCAGATCTCAGATCTATTTTCGAGAAACAACCTGCTCCAGCTAGCTGGTCAAATAGATCATCAATCCTAGGTAGAGGATACCTATTCTTGATAGTGACCTTGTTCAACTGTCTGTAGTCGATACAAAGTCTAAGGGATCCATCCTTCTTTCTGACAAAGAGCACTGGAGCACCCCAAGGTGAGGTACTAGGGCGGATGAAACCCTTATCTACCAAGTCCTGTAACTGGTCTTTCAACTCTGCTAACTCAGCTGGCGCCATCCTGTAGGGAGGAATAGAGATAGGTCTAGTACCTGGCAGTAATTCAATTTCAAACCCTATCTCCCTATCAGGTGGTAGTCCTGGCAAGTCGTCTGGGAACACATCGAGAAACTCTCGAACTACTGGTACTGTGGCTGGTTCCCTCACCTGACTGTCTAGCTCTCTCACATGAGCTAGAAACCCCTGACAACCCCTCCTAAGCAAACGACGAGCCTGAAGGGCTGAAATCATACCTCTGGGTGTACCTCTCTTGTCTCCTCTGAAGACACACTCTGACCCATCCTGGTCTCTGAGACTCACTAACTTCTCTCGACAGTCCAACGTAGCACCATATGCAGATAGCCAATCCATCCCTAGAATGACATCAAAATCTGTCAAGTCTAGAACCACAAGGTCAGCTGGAAGGCATCTACCCTCTATGAATACTGGACTGAAACGACAGACTGACACTGCCACTGATGGGTCACATCTAGGTCCACTGACCCAGAGAGGATACTCTAACTCAGAACTGATCAAACCCAATCGCTCTATGGCTCTCGAAGCAATAAAGGAATGAGAAGCACCGGGGTCCAGCAAAGCATACACATCTGAACACCCAATGATGAGATTACCTGACACCACTGTGTTCGACGTGTTAGCCTCCTCCTGTGTCACCGTGAAAATCCGTGCTGGGGCTACCGGATTTCCACCTCGGGAACCTGCTGCTGAAGTAGAGGCTACCCCTCTCCCTCTACCTCTGCCACTAGTCTGAGGCATGACTGGAGCTGCTGGCCGTACAACTGGCTGTACCACACTACCAGAACTCATCTGCTGGGATGGTGCAAAAGTCATCTGCGGACAATCCCGAGCAATATGCCCTTCCTGTCCACAGCGAAAACAAGCGGAAGATCCCAACCGACAAACTCCTCCATGTGGTTTTCCGCATCGTCTACAGACTGGAGCTGTGCCAGAGCTTGAGCCACTACCTATTCCCAGACCTGACTTGACTTTACTCCAGAACCCTTTCCTTGTTCCTCTTGCTCTATCCCATCTCTTACTGCCTATCGAACCTGAACTGGGGGCCTTAGAACCCGAAGCCTGTGCCTTTGACTGTTTCTGACTCTTAGCACTAGCTTCCATCTTCCTAGCTGCATCAATAATAGAGTGAAAACTCTCCTTTTCTGCTGGAAGGATCAAAGAAGAATACCTGGGATGAAGTCTCATGGTATATCTCCTTGCTTTCTTCTGATCAGTATCATAGGCCTGACCCACGTACTGAAGCAGATCTAAGAACTTATCTGTGAACTCATCAACAGTCATCTCATCTGTTTGTCTCAGCTGTTCAAACTCAATTATCTTCATCTCTCGGGAACTGTCAGGAAAAGCCCACCCTGCAAACTCATTAGCGAACTCTCCCCATGACATGCTGTCCATTCTAGGCTCCACATAATTCTTAAACCATTCTCTGGCTTTCCTGCATTTTAATGTGAAACCTGCCATCTCAATGGCTCTCCTATCATCCGCTCCCAATTCGCTGGTGATCATCCTAACTGCTCTGAGGTAATCAAATGGATCATCTCCCGTGTTATATTTAGGAGCATCCAATTTCAAGTACTCCGTCATTTGGACTTTACCTCCAGATGAGCTAGGTTCATGTCTGTCAACAACAGGGGCTACTGGTTCTGGTGGTAGTACTGGTTCATTTGGTTCTAGGTGTGCTGCACTTGGATGGGTAGGGGAAGATGGATACATAGGATATGGTGAATATGATGGGTAATAGTGAGGATATGGCATATATGGCATGTATGTAGGATATGGGTCAAATCGAGAGTACTCCGACATCCCCTCCATCGGATACTCTGGCTCCGGAAACAAGGATGGATAACCAAAACCTGAGGCCTGAGCACCTCCCTGCGACTCTCCCATACCTTCCTCAAAACTGCCTATACCCATGCTGTCATCTTCAGACTGATCAATCTCCATAGCTTCCCTCCTTTCCTCTGATCTTTCTCCCCTCACTGTTCCTCTTCTGCTCTCGTCGACAGACCTTCTAGGGTCTATTGACGTACCTTCCCTGCTAGATCTCTGAGACCTTGCCCTTGGCAATGCAGGAGGACGAGCAGCTGGTCTCTCATTCTCTGGTGGGACTCCAGTCAATCGAGCTGATCGACGAGTTCCTCTCATCTTTACTCTCTCTGGAAACACAACATATAACATAGCACTTAGCACAGAAACAACACATAATAAGAAGGCACATGCATAACTCATGGCATATCACAGATAGGACGCAAGACCCTATCCTAGTGGACATGATTTCCTATTGTGCTTGACCATTGCTAACCTGTCTGAGCCCAACACTGTCTCTATAGGTCCGATCATGTGAACCTAGGGCTCTGATACCAATCTGTAACGACCCCAAAAAGGACCGTCACCGGCGCTAGGATTCAGGTCGGCTTAAGGCCGCCAGAACCCGTAGCAAGCCTGCTATACTCTCTGTGTACCTGTAAACCTCATACATGATCATACATTTTCAGTGAAAATAAAACTCTTTTCTGAACCAAGGCTTAACCTGTGCATGCACTATCTCTGTACTCTGTACTCATGTACTCTGTACTCTGTATCCCTGACTAGAGCTTGCTCTAGATGGGTCATTCATACCTGTTAAGCCTGGTTTTCACATACAGGAAAACATACATACATATACAGATCATGTACAACACATACATCACTAGGTCAAGCAACAACTATTACATCTTTTTTAATATTACATGTCCACTCTAAGCTATTACAGATCTCTTTACTTTTCTTGTACTCTGCTGGACTGTCCCTGTACACTGTACACTGAACCTGCAAAACTGGGGTTAAGGGAGTGGGATGAGCTCTATAGCCCAGTGAGTAGAACAGTAAAACATCTCAGTAAAATATGATCTCATGGAATGCGCCATATCACAGACAAGCCACATCAAGAGTAAACCTGTCACCACATAGTCCCAGTAACTCTGTGCCAGGGCGTAGAATCGAGCACCTGGTCTTCCTGTCATATATGTATATGTGTATATAACACCTGTGAACTTACCATTGCCAGGGCGTAGTCAAAGGCTCCTGGACTTTGCTATATACCTGCCAGGGCGTAGTCAAAGGCTCCTGGTCTTTGCTATACGTGCCAGGGCGTAGTCAAAGGCTCCTGGACTTCCTGTCTGAGACTATTGGATCATTCAGCATTCACTCACATCACCAAATAACAATGCAATGCAACATATTCGTGAATACTAATGCAATCAACCTATGGCATAAACATGATGCATGAGAGATATGCTAAAAACAGGTTGTGGTTCAATTAAAAGTCATAAGTTTAGTTCCACTCACCTCTGGCTATCTGGACTGACTGACTCTGCAGGTTTACCTCTGGAGCAGTACTCACTGCTGCTCTCTCTGGTTCCTCTGGTCTGTAACACATAAAGATTCAAATGAGGGACCTGACTAACTTATCAATACCTCTATTACACTCCCCAATACTTCCCTGAAACGCACTTACCTAGCCATGCAAAAACATGCAAAAGAAAAGTTGGACAGAACACTTTCGGCGGCAGGTTCGGCGGCCGAATGTCCTCTCCAGAGACGAAACTCAAGCACCTTCGGCGGCCGAATCTCAAGCTTCGGCGGCCGAACCCTTTCGGGGGCAAGTTTCGGGGGCCAAAACATACTCCAGAGACGAAAGTCTCTAACCTTCGGCGGCACCTTCGGCGGCCGAAGTCCCCAAACAGAGCCGAACATGCAAAACTCACGGGGCAAGCTGTGGCAGCCAAAGCCACCATGCAGGAGGTTCGGCGGCCGAATGAACCTTCGGCTGCCGAACCTGAGTTCATCCAGAACTCAGCCCGACGGCAAACCAAGCTCCTCCTTCTCTTCAACATCTCCAAACATGCATAAGCAACTCCTCAACACTCATATACCTATAGGTATATGGTCACAGGGGTCCAAAACTATCTAATAACCCCAAACACCAAATCAAACAGAACACATAAACATAGAGACATGCATATATCCGCAAACCTCCCATTGAAAACCTACACATGCATCTCTCTCTTCACAACTCCCATAAAACCTTCAGAAAACATATAAAACCATAGTCAACACATCACTTACCTCCTGGTGAGTGATCTCAACAAAGGAAAACGGTTCCACTCTCTTCACCCTCACTAACTCTCCAAAGCTCACTTTTGTTTCTCTCAACTCTCAAACCCTTTGCAAGCACCTCAACCTGCTGTAAGACCAACCAAAAACATGTACCGATGAGTCATAAAAGGTGTGGTCATTCCATGGCAAGAATCTGAGGCCAACACTTGTCAAAACAAACATGACTCAGCTCACTAGCCAACTCATCGTCGGCTGCCCAATCACAGGCAAGACCATGCAACATTCGGAGGCCGAACTTCCCTTCGGAAGCCAAACACTTTCGGCGGCCGAACTTACTTTCGGCGGCCGAACTTGGCTCAACTGCCTTAGGTCATTTCACCTCAATACTCATTTCCCTGAACCTTAAAACATCTCATAAAACACATAATAGCACTTAAGAACATAGAACACACTTCGACATCCTGAATTCCACCGGTAAACAGGAATGCCGACGCCGGACTCTAGCCGGGTATTACATTCTCCCCTCCTTAAGAACATTCGTCCTCGGATGTTCCTAAAACACACAAAAACAAAACACAAGGAGGAAACGAACCTCAAAACAAAGATGGATACTGTTGGAGCATAGACTCTCGTGTCTCCCATGTGCACTCTTCTAGATTATGGTGGTTCCATAAAACTTTCACCATCGGAATCTCCTTGTTCCTTAGCTGTCTGATCTGCGTGTCCAGAATCCGCACTGGCTGCTCTATATAGGTGAGATCTGTATGAATCTCCACCTCAGGTTCACTCAGAACCTGATTCGGATCTGACACAAACTGTCGTAGCATAGAAACATGAAATACCGGGTGAATCCTCTCCATAGAAGCAGGTAAATCCAGCTTATACGACACATTTCCGATCCTCTGCAACACCTCAAAGGGTCCAATGTACCGTGGAGCTAATTTACCTTTCTTCCCAAAACGAACCACTCCTTTCATTGGAGACACTTTCAGCAATACCCAATTACCCTCTTGAAACTCCAACTGCTTCCTGCGAACGTCTGCATAACTTTTCTGTCTACTCTGAGCTGTTCTGATTCTCTCTCTGATTATGGGCACCATTCTACTGGTAATGTCTACTAACTCTGGCCCTGCAAGAGCCTTCTCTCCTACCTCTTCCCAGCAAACAGGGGATCTGCACTTCCTCCCATATAATGCTTCATAAGGAGCCATCCCAATGCTAGCATGATGACTGTTATTGTAGGCAAATTCCACCAAAGGTAGATGCTGCCTCCAAGAACCGCCAAAGTCTAACACACAAAGGCGAAGCATATCCTCTATGGTCTGGATGGTCCTTTCTGACTGTCCATCAGTCTGTGGGTGGAAAGCAGTACTAAAATCCAATCTCGTGCCCATTGCACTTTGCAGACTCCGCCAAAAGCGGGAGGTAAACTGAGGTCCTCTGTCTGACACTATAGATACGGGAACTCCATGTAATCTCACTATCTCATCCAGATAGACCTGTGCCAACTTATCCACAGAATAGTTACTCCGTACTGGAAGAAAATGAGCAGATTTCGTGAGTCTGTCCACAATCACCCATATCGAGTCTATCCTGTTGGACGCTACTGGTAAACCCACTACAAAATCCATGGCGATGTTCTCCCATTTCCACTCTGGAATCGGTAATGGGTTAAGCATTCCGGCTGGTTTCTGATGCTCTAATTTCACTGTAATACCCGGCTAGACTCCGGTATCGGAATTTCTACCGTCCGGTGGAATCTCGGATGTCGGAAACCTCTAGAAGGGTAAAACCATGTTTTATGAAATGTTTTTAATGTATTTTATGTTTTAAACAAAAAGGAAATTGAGTTTTTGAATGAAAAAGACCAAAGGAGGCTTTGCCAGGTTCGGCCGCCGAAAGTGAGGTTCGGCCGCCGAACATGGTGGGGTTTTGGGAGCGCTTTAGGCCTCCGAAAGCCTTGTTTGAAAGACTCAAGGTTCGGCCGCCGAACCTCATGTTCGGCCGCCGAACATGCATGAGATGTGGGGGCACGTTAGGCCGCCGAAGGGTGACAGAACCTGCCCTATAAGAGACCCCGTGACCGAAACAGGCGAGGTTTTCTCTCCCATTTCGGCCGACGGTAAGCTTTAGCCCTCCTATGGTCATTTTAAGTGTTTTCCCTCAAATCCTTTAGATCTTAACAAGTTACATCTTGTTTTTGAAGAGTTTCAAAGTTTAAGCAAGTTTTGGAGCTTTGAGGTTCAAGAACTCGAATCTCCCCATCTTCGAGCTAGGATCGTTTCTCTCTCGATCTTCAAGAGGTAAGAGCCGATCTCTAGTTCTATATGTGTTTTAAGTAAGTTTTATGCAAGTTTTTGGGGTAGAAATGCATGAGTAGGCTTGATGAGTTTTTATGAAAAATCCATGGTTTAATGTGTGTTTATGTGCAATGTGGCTTGCTTGTGTGTTGTAGTTGGGGTTTAAGCTTGTTGGAGGCCCCTAGGAGTTTGTATGCTTGAGTATGATTGGTTGTGTAGGGGGTTGTTTTGGGCAAGAGGAACCAAGTTTCTGCCCTTTGGCAGAAACCAGGTTCGGCAGCCGAAGGTACTTTCGGCCGCCGAACCAGCGTGGGAGGCAGCTTTAGGCTGCCGAAGCCTGCCCCCGAAAGTTTGAGTTTCGGCTCTGTCCGAGACTTTCGGCCGCCGAAGGTGCCGCCGAACATGCATGAGTTTCGTCTCTGTCTGGGAGTTTCGGCCGCCGAAGGTGCCGCCGAACCTGCCTGACTTTCGGCTCTGGAGGGACTTCCGGCCGCCGAAGGTGCCGCCGAAAGTGCCCTTCCCAGCCTTTTCTTGCATGTTTTCTAGGGATGTTTTGAGGTGTTTTTAGGAAGTTTTTGGGGGTATGTTTAGAGTTATGTTCTTGTTGTTTGGTGCCTCATTCGAGTCCACCTGTGTAGGTTCGGACCCGAGGACCCAAGACCCCCGGTTGTGAGATAGTCTTTCAGAGTCCGTCGTTAAAGCTTCGGTCACCAGGTGAGTGGGATTTTTCCCTAAGTTTTTAAGTAATGAATGAATGAATAAATGAATGAACAAATGAATGAATCTGATAGCATACTCATGCATCATTAATGCCATGTGATGTTCAGGATGTTTGCATTAGAAATTCACGAATATGTTGCATTGCATAATTTGATGTTGATGTGGATGGTTATTGGGTGATCCATAGTCCTCTAATGTTATGTTATGATGATATGTTATGGAAGACCAGTGAGGCCCATTCTACGCCCCTGGCACTATGTAAGAGAAAGACCAGCGAGGCCCATTCTACGCCCCTGGCACTTTGGAATGTTATGATATGTATGTTATGTAAGAGAAAGACCAGCGAGGCCCATTCTACGCCCCTGGCACTTGGAGATGTGAGGACTAATGGTGACAATACCATCCTTTATGTGATTAAATGTGATGTGTTGCATTTCATGAAAGCATGTGAAGTAAAAGTTAAGTTATTTAATGTTAATAATAAAATGAATAATAATATACCTAAAAAGTGTGGAACTAAATCAAATGATAATAATAATAAAATTAAGAATAAAATACCTAAAAAGGGAGGAATTAATATCATGTTTTTTACTTTTTACTCACTGGGCTTTTTAGCTCACCCCTCTCCCCTAACCCCAGTCTTGCAGGTACTGTGTAGATAGAGAAGTCAGCAAGAGTAAGAGAAGTCTCTGTAATAGCATAGAAGTGGACATGGTTTATTCATAATGTAAAAGTATGTTATGTAATGTAATGTAAGTTATATAGTGTGCTTGACTAGAGTCTGTTGTAATCCCTTGAATACATGAGATAAATGTTTTATGATGTTTATGTAACCCAAGCCTGATATATGTTATGTACCCCATTGGAGTATTTGTTGAGAACTCCAATGAGGGGTTTATGTTATGGTTATGCTTGCACAGGCTAGGCTGGGTAAAGAAATGTTTAAATGAAAGAAAAGTTTTAATTTTTATGTATGTTTTGGTTCATGTATGGGATTGAACAGGTTCACAGGATGTATGTTTGGCTTGCTACGGGTTCCGGCGGCCTTAAGCCGACCTGAATCCTAGCGCCGGTAGCGGTCCGGTTTCCGGGTCGTTACAGAATGGTATCAGAGCCCTAGGTTCATATGGTCGGACCTAGAGTGTCGGGCTCATAGATGTGATAGAATGGTCAAGCACAATAGGAAATCATGTCCACTAGGATAGGATGTAGAGTCCTGTCTTGCATGAAAGTATGTATGCCATGAGATATGATGTGTATATGATGTGGGTTCATGTGTGTCCACATGAACCATTTGATGCTGATGTTTTGTTATCTGTGCTGTTTTTCAGTAAACAGAATGCGAGGAACTCGTCGATCAGCTAGATTGACTAGAGTACCACCGGAGGATGAGGGCACGAGCGCCCGTCCTCCAGCATTGCCAAGGGCAATGTCAAGCAGGTCCAACAGAGACAGAACAGTGAGGGACCCTAGAAGGTCCTTGGATCTGGGTAGAAGCAGATCAGTAAGGGGTACAGTTCAGGAAAGAATGTCAGTTGATGGAGAAGAAGAGATGGATGTGGAGCAGAGGAGGGACGGTAACCTTGGTGTAAACATGCCAGAAGAGGGCATGGGTGAGTCTCAGGGAGGCACTCAGGCCTCGGGGTTTGTTCTACCACCCCAGTACCCACCTTTTTCACCATACCCCGGGTATTCGATGGGAAGTACATCGGATTACCCCAGTTTTAATCATTACCCTTCTCACATGCCATACCCACCTTTCTACCCACAGTATCCACAGTACCCTATGTACCCACCTCCATCCTTCCATCCAGGCACGGCAAACCCTATCCCAGGGGATGTCGCACCTCCACCACCAGCAGAAACCCACAGTTCCAGAAACCCAAAGACCTCAACCTACCTCATCTGGAGGGAGCAAGGCCAAGATGACCGACTATATGAAGTTGGGTGCTCCCCAGTTTGATACAGGTGATGATCCGTTTGTGTACCTGGAGAAGGTCAAAACAATTACAGATGAGATAGGTGCTGATGACAGCAGAGCCATTCAGATGGCTGGTTTCACCCTGAAATGCAAAAAGGCCCGTGAGTGGTTCAAGGGCTATGTGAAACCGAGGGTGGACAGTCTTTCATGGGAGGAGTTTCGCGACTGAGTTCGCAGGTTGGGCTTTCCCTGACAGTTCCAGGGAGCTGAAGATGATTGAGTTTGAACAGCTGAAACAGACAGATGAGATGGGTGTCGATGAGTACACCGATAGATTCTTAGAGTTGTTGCCGTTTGCTGGGCAACATCTGGACACAGATTCGAAGAAGTCGAGGAGGTATACCATGAGGCTCAATTCCAGGTATTCCTCTTTGATTCAGTCAGCGATAGAGAAAGTTTCCATGCCATTATAGACATGGCCAGGAGAATGGAGGCTAGTGCCGTAATAGAGGGAAAAGTTAAACAGTCAGTGGCACAACCTTCTGGTTCTAAGACCCCAGGTGGGGGAAGGATAGATCCTTCATCCTTGAGTTCAGCTAGTAAGAAGTGGAGCAGTACCACTAAGAAACCAAAGAAGAATAAGTTCTGGAGCAAGATCAAATCAGGTCTGGGACTAGGAAGTGGCTCAAGCTCTGGTGCTGATAATGCAGTGTGTGCAGGTGTGGTAAGCTACACAGAGGGGTATGCCGTTTTGGACAACAGCCTGCTACAGGTGTGGGCAGGAGGGACACATGTCCATGGAGTGTCCTAGAGCAGTTCCTATGGCACGGCCCCAGCAGACTACTTCGGTAGTGTGGCACAGCCAGCAGCTTCAGCCGCGACACAGGCCAGTGGCAGAGGCCGAGGGAGAGGGTCAGCCTCTTCTTCATCAGCTTACAGAGGGGAAGGTCCGTCAGCTCCAGCACGGATCTTCACTATGACACAGCAGGAGGCAAACGCATCCAACACCGTGGTGTCAGGTAATATCATCATTGGTTGTTCAGATGCTTATGCCTTAATGGACCGGGTGCATCCCATTCTTTTGTTTCTCCGAGAGCGGTCGAGAGGTTGGGTTTGATGGTCTCTGGGTTAGAGTGTCCCTATGGGTTTGGACCCAAGTGTGACCCGTCAGTGGCAGAGTCAGTCTGCCAGTACAGTCCAGTTTTCATAGAGGGAAGATGCCTATCCGCCGACCTTGTGGTTCTAGACTTGACAGATTTTGACGTCATTCTAGGGATGGATTGGCTATCTACCCATGGTGCTACCTTGGATTGCAGAGACAAGGTAGTTAAGTTCAGATGTCAGGATGGGTCAGAGGTTGTCTTTAGAGGAGACAGGGGAGTACACCTAGAGGTTTGATATCAGCCCTACAGGCTCGTAGGCTGCTCAGGAGGGGTTGTCAGGGTTATCTAGCTCATGTGAGAGAGCTAGACAGAGATGTCAGAGAGCCCGCCTCAGTGCCTGTGGTTAGAGAGTTCTTAGATGTCTTTCCCAGACGAACTGCCAGGTTTACCGCCTCCTAGGGAGATAGAGTTCGAGATAGAATTGATGCCAGGAACCAGACCGATCTCTATCCCTCCCTACAGGATGGCGCCAGCAGAGCTGAAGGAGCTTAAAGAACAGTTGCAAGAGCTGGTAGATAAGGGTTTCATCCGACCGAGTACCTCACCTTGGGGTGCTCCAGTGTTGTTCGTGAAAAAGAAGGATGGATCCTTAGACTTTGTATCGACTACAGACAGTTGAACAAGGTCACTACCAAGAACAAGTACCCGTTGCCTAGGATCGATGATCTATTCGACCAGCTAGCAGGAGCAGGTTGTTTCTCCAAAATAGATCTGAGATCTGGGTACCATCAGCTGAGGATCAGAGATGAGGACGTGCCGAGACAGCTTTCAGAACCAGATATGGGCACTATGAGTTCCTAGTGATGCCGTTCGGGTTAACAAACGCCCCTGCAGCATTCATGGATCTCATGAACAGAGTATTTAGCCAATACCTGGATCACTTCGTTATTGTCTTCATAGATGATATCTTAGTGTATTCCAGGAATGCAGAAGAGCATGCCCATCATCTGCGGTTGGTCTTGCAGACTTTGAGGGAACATGGCTTGTATGCCAAGTTCTCTAAATGTGAATTCTGGCTGAGGAGCATTTCGTTCTTGGGGCATGTAGTGTCAGAGAATGGTATTGAGGTGGACCCCAAGAAGACAGAAACTGTGGCTAACTGGCCTAGACCCACTTCAGTGACAGAGATTAGAAGTTTCTTGGTTTGGCTGGTTACTACAGGAGGTTCGTTCAGGACTTCTCAAAGATAGCAGCTCCTCTGACCAGGTTAACCAGGAAGAATCAGAATTTCTGTGGACCGACCAGTGCGAAGAGAGTTTTGAAGAGCTTAAGAAGAGGTTGACTTCAGCACCAGTTTTAGCTCTGCCATCTAGTGATGAGGACTTTACAGTCTTTTGTGATGCGTCCCGTGTGGGACTGGGTTGTGTACTGATGCAGAATGAGAGGGTGATTGCTTATGCTTCTAGGCAGCTGAAGAAGCATGAGTTGAATTACCCCACACATGACCTTGAGATGGCAGCAGTAATCTTTGCACTCAAGATGTGGAGGCACTACCTCTATGGGGTAAAATGTGAGATCTTTACAGATCATAAGAGCCTGCAGCACATCCTGAGTCAAAGAGATTTGAATTTGAGACAGAGAAGATGGGTAGAACTGCTCAGTGACTACGATTGCAAAATCCAGTATCATCCGGGTAAGGCTAATGTAGTAGCTGATGCCTTAAGCCGGAAATCACTCGGCAGTCTATCCCACATCACAGCAGAACGAAGACCAGTAGTAAAGGAGTTCTACAAGCTCATCGAAGAAGGGCTACAGTTGGAGTTGTCGGGTACAGGTGCCTTGTTGGCTCAGATGAAAGTGACACCCGTGTTCCTTGCAAGTTGCTCAGAAACAGCATGAGGACCCCGAGTTAGTGAAGATTGCCAGGACTGTTCAGTCAGGCAATGATAGTGAGTTCAGATTCGACAGTAAGGGATCCTCCGCTATGGGAGTCGATTATGTGTACCAGACGACATAGGGCTAAAAGGAGACATTATGAGAGAGGCTCATAATGCAAGATACAGCATTCACCCGGAGCCACCAAGATGTATCAAGATTTGAAGAAAGTTTATTGGTGGCCAGCAATGAAGAAAGAAGTGGCACAGTTCGTGTCAGCCTGCGAAGTGTGTCAGAGGGTGAAGCTGGAACATCAGAAGCCAGCTGGAATGCTTAACCCGCTACCTATTCCAGAATGGAAATGGGAAAATATAGCTATGGACTTCGTAGTAGGGTTACCGGCGGCGTCCAACAGAGTGGACTCCATATGGGTGATTGTGGACAGACTCACCAAATCTGCTCACTTCATTCCTGTCAGGAGTGGCTATTCTGTGGACAAGTTGGCGCAGGTGTGTATGTGGACGAGATCGTCAGGCTGCATGGGGTTCCGTTTCGATAGTGTCAGATAGAGGGCCCCAGTTCACCTCCAGGTTTTGGCGGAGTCTGCAGAATGCCATGGGTACTAGGTTGGATTTCAGTACTGCCTTCCCCCCCAGACTGATGGACAGTCAGAAAGAACCATCCAGACTATCGAGGATATGCTCAGAATGTGTGCTGGACTTTGGCGGTTCTTGGAGGCAGCATCTACCTTTGGTGGAGTTTGCCTACAATAACAGCCATCATGCTAGCATCGGGATGGCTCCATATGAAGCTTTGTACGGAGGAAGTGCAGATCACCTGTTTGCTGGGAGGAAGTTGGAGAGAAAGGCCTTGGCAGGGCCTGAGCTAGTAGAGATTACCAGCAGGGTGGTACCCATATCAGAGAAGAATCAAGACTGC
>NW_025215450.1:0-16210 GCF_001659605.2 Manihot esculenta | reverse complement strand
AATAAATTTAACTAATTAATATTTTCTCATATCCTAATATATTTACTGCACAAATATTCACACCAACTTTTATATTTATAAACTTTTTCCTAGTTTCATACTATTTCAATCCTTATAATTTTTTTGTCTCAACACACTATATATATTAAATTTTTTAAATAACTAAATTTCAGATTAATTATGAATAATATAAATTTATTTTACCACTAAACAATACATTAGTTTTTTAATAAAATAAATTTAACTAAATAATTTTTTCCCCACCTTCTAATATTTTTCCTACACAAAATATTCATAACAATATTTATATTTATAATTTTTTCATACTTTTATACTATTTTAATCCCTACAATTTTTTACCAACATCCTTTATTTCCTCAATTTTTTAAATACCTAAATTTTCAGATTAATTATAAATAATATAAATTTATTTCACCACTAAACTATCTTTAATTTCTTTAATAAAATAAATTTAACTAAATAATTTTTGTCCCAACACCGATAGATATTAAATTTTTAAATAACTAAATTTTCAGATTAATTATGAATAATATAAATTTATTTTATCACTAAACAATACTTTAAGTTTTAATAAAATAAATTTAACTAAATAACTTTTTTCCTATCTCCTAAATTTTTTCCTAAACAAAAAATTTACCAAAATATTTATATTTATAAACTTGTTTCCTACTTTATACTACTTTATCACCTATAATTTTTTGCACAACACCCTATGATATTCAATTTTTTAAATAACTAAAATTTCAGATTAATTATGAAATAATATAAATTTATTTCACCACTAAACAATACTTTAATTTTTTAATAAAATAAATTTAACTAAATAAATTTTTCCATCTCTTAATATTTTTCCCACGAAAAATATTAACACAAACTTTTATATTTACAAATTTTTTCTACTTTTATACTATTTTAATCCCTACAATTTTTATCCCAATACCTACAGATATTCAATTTTTTAAATAACTAAATTTTCAGATTAATTATAAATAATATAAATATATTTCACCACTAAACAATAATTTAATTTTTTTAATAAAATAAATTTAACTAAAAATTTTTTTCTCATCTCCTAATATTTTTCCTACACAAAATATTTACACTTAGCATTTATATTTATAAACTTTTCTTACTTTTATATTATTTCAATCCTTATGTTTTTTTACCAACACACTATATATAATAAATTTTTTAAATAACTAAATTCTCGATTAATTATAAATAATGTAAATTGATTTCACCACTAAACAATACTATAATGTTTTTAATAAAATAAATTTAACTAAATAATTTTTTCCATCTTCTAATATTTTTTCTACACAAAATATTCACAATAAAATTTAAATTTATAAATTTTTCTTACTCTTATACTATTTTAGTCCCTACAATTTTTTTCCAACACACTATAAATATTAAATTTTTTAAATAACTAAATTTCCAGAATTAATTATAAATAATATAAATTTATTTCACCACTAAACAATACTATAATATTTTTAATAAAATAAATTTAACTAAATAATATTTTCTCATCTCCTAATGTTTTCCTACACAAAATATTCACACCAACTTTTATATTTATAAACTTTTCCTAGTTTTATACTATTTCAATCCTTATAATTTTTTTGTCTCAACACACTATATATATTAAATTTTTTAAATAACTAAATTATCGGATTATTATGAATAATATAAATTTATTTCACCACTAAACAATACTTTAATTTTTTAATAAAATAAATTTAACTAAATAATTTTTTTCTCAATCTTCTAATATTTTTCTACACAAAATATTCACAATAAAATTTATATTTATAAATTTTTCCTACTTTTATACTATTTTAGTCCTACAATTTTTTGTCCCAACACCTTATATATATTAAATTTTTAAAATAACTAAATTTTCAGATTAATTATGAATAACAAAAATTTATTTCACCGCTAAACAATACTTTAATCTTTTTAATCAAGTAAATTAAACTAAATATTTTTTTCCATCTCCTAATAATTTTTCCAATCTCTTAATTTTTTCCTACACAAAATATTCAGAGCAACATTTATATTTATAAATTTTTCTACTTTTATACTATTTTAATCCCTACAATTTTTTATCCCAACGCCCGACATTAAATTTTTTAAATAACTAAATTTTCATAATTATGAATAATATAAATTTCTTTCACCACTAAACAATATTTTAATATTTTAATAAAACAAATTTAACTAAATAATTTTTTTCTCTTCTCCTAATATTTTTCCTTCAGAAAATATTCACAACAACATTTATATTTATAAATTTTTTCTACTTTTTACTATTTTAATCCCTACAATTTTTTTCTACCAACCTATAGATATTAAATTTTTTAAATAACTAAAATTTCAGATTAATTATGAATAATATAAATTTATTTCACTACGAAACGATACTTTAATTTTTTTAATAAAATAAATTTAATTAAATAATATTTTCCCATCTCCTAATATTTTACCTACACAAAATATTCACACCAACTTTTATATTTATAAATTTTTCCTACTTTTATACTATTTCAATCCTTATAATTTTTTTTATCCAACACACTATATATATTAAATTTTTAAATAACTAAATTCTCGAATTAATTATGAATAATATAAATTTATCTCACACTAAACAATACATTAATTTTTTTAATAAAATAAATTTAACTAAATAATTTTCTCCCCATCTTCTAATATTTTTCCAACACAAAATATTCATAACAATATTTATATTTATAAACTTTTCATACTTTTATACTATTTTAATCCCTATAATTTTTTACCACAACATCCTTTATTTACTCAATTTTTTAAATACCTAAATTTTCAGATTAATTATAAATAATATAAATTTATTTCACCACTAAACTATCTTTAATTTTTTTAATAAAATAAATTTAATTAAATAATTTTTGTCCCAACACCAATAGATATTAAATTTTTTAAATAACTAAATTTTCAGATTAATTATGAATAATATAAATTTATTTTATCACTAAACAATACTTTAATTTTTTAATAAAATAAATTTAACTAAATAATTTTTCTTTCTATCTCCTAATATTTTTTCTAAATAAAAAATTCACAAAAATATTTATATTTATAAATTTTTTCTACTTTTATACTACTTTAATCACTACAATTTTTTGCCACAGCACCTAATACATATTAAATTTTTTAAATAACTAAATTTTCATATTAATTATGAATAATATAAATTTATTTCACCACTAAACAATACATTAATTTTTTTAATAAAATAAATTTAACTAATTAATATTTTCTCATATCCTAATATATTTACTGCACAAAATATTCACACCAACTTTTATATTTATAAACTTTTCCTAGTTTTATACTATTTCAATCCTTATAATTTTTTTGTTTCAACACACTATATATTAAATTTTTTAAATAACTAAATTCTCGGATTAATTATGAATAATATAAATTTATTTCACCACTAAACAATACATTAATTTTTTTAATAAAACAAATTTGACTAAATAATTTTCTCCCCACCGTCTAATATTTTTCCTACACAAAATATTCATAACAATATTTATATTTATAAATTTTTCATACTTTTATACTAATTTAATCCCTACAATTTTTTACCACAACATCCTTTATTTCCTCATTTTTTAAATACCTAAATTTTCAGATTAATTATAAATATTATAAATTTATTTCACCACTAAACTATCTTTAATTTTTTTAATAAAATAAATTTAACTAAATAATTTTGTCCCAACACCTATAATATTAAATTTTTTAAATAACTAAATTTTCAGATTAATTATGATAACTTTATTTTATCACTAAACAATACTTTAAGTTTTTAATAAAATAAATTTAACTAAATAACTTTTTTTCCTATCTCCTAAAATTTTTTCTAAACAAAAAATTCACAAAAATATTTATATTTATAAATTGTTTCTACTTTTATACTACTTTAATCACTACAATTTTTTACCACAACACTCAATATATATTAAATTTTTTCAATAATTAAATTTTCATATTAATTATGAATAATATAAATTTATTTCACCACTAAACTATCCTTAATTTTTTAATAAAACAAATTTAACTAAATAATTTTTGTCCCAACACCGATAAATATTAAATTTTTAAATAATTAAATTTTCAGATTAATTATCAATAATATAAATTTATTTTATCACTAAACAATACTTTAAATTTTTAATAAAATAAATTTAACTAAATAACTTTTTTTCTTATCTCCTAATGATGACCGCTGGATTTCTACACCCCGGTCTGGGACCAGGCCCACGATATCAGCCCATTGCTCTAGGGCCTCCAGGCCCTCCGCACAAGTCGGATTCGGTCCGCCTAGCTCTTGGATCAGGCTTCGGCCCGTGTCCTCAGTCAGGTCGGCCCAACCCTTTGGGCCCAATGACCAGAACCTCTCTGAGTCCAGCCTTTACTTTATCTTCCAGCCCCGTCCGGAACCTGGAGGGAAACCCGCCTGTCCATCCTGTGGGACCATCCGCATGCGCGCCTAGGAAGAATCAGAAGTCGTTACGCATGGAGCAGGGATCTGATTTCCTCGTACGTCCGTATCAACATGGCAGGGACAGGTGGCCCAATGATAAACAGTCTGTTACGCGTCGCTAGCAGACAAAGGGAAAGGGATAAAAGGAAAAATACTCCCTTCTAGGTCTAAGTTTTTTTTAGTTTTACAGAACCCTTGTAAAACCCTATTTTCTAGATCTCAGATCATCAAGTGGCGCCTTCTATGGGAAACGAAGGAAATCTTTTTATCACCGGAGTTCCGCTTTTACAATATCCACTGAGATCCACGATGGCCAGTCCCAATGAGAACAATGTTGTTAACACTCCCAATGACCTGAGCTCCGCCCAAGAGGGGCAGCAGTTCTCTTTTTCCAGTCCCACAACTCCAAGCAACCAACCACCCGTTCCTTTCAATCCCTCGCCAAGCTTGGCAAGGGATGTGCCTTCTGCTGCCTTGTCCAAACAAGATATCCAAACTATCGCCCTCCAACTACAAAACACCACCCACTGGCTGGGGCAGCTAATGCAACAGCGGGGCCTCAGTACCCTGGTAAATGCGCTCCCAGTAATAGAAGAACCCCAAACCAATGGACTCCAGCCTACCCTCAACCATCCCCAAACTAATAGCTGAGAAACCGGAGAAAGGGTGAGAAGAGCTGAGGAAGAAGAAGAACCAGAAGCTAGGGTTCATGGAAAGAGGGTGAGAGAGATGATTGAGAACGATGAGGCCGACAGTTACTCCGTCGGAACAACTAGGTGGACGAGAAGTGAGGCAGAGGAGGAGGAGCCCCTGGATAAGAAACCCAGGCAGGAGGAGGAGAATGTAGACCAGAAGCTGCAGAAGATGAGAGAGCAGCTCTTGGCTGAGCTGGGAACGAAGGACCAGAACCAAGCTCTCCCGCCCACCTCCTCACCCTTCTCAAAGTGGGTACAGCAGGAGACTGTTCCCAAAAAATTTATGATGCTGCCTATGGCCACATATGACGGAGCTGGGAACCCCCGGGAGTATGTCTTGAACTACAAGACCTTCATGGAGCTGCAGACTTTGTCAGATGCCTTGATGTGCAAGGTATTCCCAACGATGCTCTCGGGGCCAGCACGGGCGTGGTTTAACAGCCTTGAGTTCAGAAGCATTAGAAGCTTTGGAGATCTGGCTACTCGCTTCATCAGCCGGTTCATCGTCGGGGTGCCCGTAGATAGGAAGACGAGCTACCTGGAGACAGTCAAGCAGAGAAGGGATGAGTCACTCAGGGAGTACGTTGCCCGTTTCAATACGGAGGCCTTGCAGATCCCCGAGCTTGATGAGAGCAGAGCAGTGGAGGCCATGCAGAAAGGAATGACCTCGCCCGAGTTTTTTGGCTCACTGAGCAGGAAGCCTCCGACCTCATTGACCGAGCTGATGAAGCGGGCTGAAAAGTACATAAGGCAGGATGATGCCTTGGTAACAAGCAGATTCGCCAGGGGCACGACAGATAAGGGAAAAGCCCCGGAGGAAAAGAGGCCGAAGAAGTACGAAAAGAATCATAACAAGAGGCCTGAGCCTTACAGACAACCCTGGGAGCGAAAGGACCAAAGACCTCTCCCTCCTCGGACCTCAGAACAGAACTCACTTCCTCTGTGGGTTCCAGAGAAGCCGACCCCACTCAATGCATCTAGAGCCGAGGTGCTCATGGCGGTACAGGACAAGGAGTTCCTTCAATGGCCCAGGCCCATGAAAACAGAAGCAAACCAGCGAGATCCTGACAAATACTGTCAGTTCCATCGCACTCACGGCCACGACAATAACAGCTGTTATCAGCTGATCACGGAGATTGAAAGGCTGATAAAGAGGGGACACCTCAGGAACTTCGTGAAGAAGTCGGAAAGACAAAGGCCTCAGCCAAACCCAGTAGCATAAGTCCCCGGGAGGACGGGGCAGGGCCAGTGAATGATGGGTCCAGTGGAACCATCAACATGATTGTAGGAGGGACATGAGGACAGGCCGGGAAAGCCTGAGCCCCACGCCTGGAATATTCAACACCTGAAGAGGTACTTCCCCTAAAATATTTGTGGAAAAAATTCTTGTACTCTGAAAAACATGAACAAATGAAATAACACCATCTTTCGCAAAGTTATGCTATCTTTATTACTGTGAATGTTAATTCTCTGTGAAAAAGAAAAAACAGATCTCAGAAGACCTCCTTGAGACATAGAGACCTCCTGGAGGTAGAAGACCGGGATCCCCAAGATCTCCCGGGGTCAAGACCAGGATCCCCAATATCTCCTGGCAGAAGACCTCCTTGAGACATAGAGACCTCTTGGAGATAGAAGACCGGGATCCCCAATCCCGGGTTCAAGACCAGGATCCCCAAGATCCTGGCAGAAGACCTCCTTGAGACATAGAGACCTCCTGGAGGTAGAAGACCGGGATCCCCAAGATCTCTCGGGTCAAGACCAGGATCCCTGAGATCTCCTGGCAAAAACGGTCGGCGAAGATCTTAAAGACCTCCCGGAGCAAAAACGGCCGGCGAGGATCTTAAAAACCTCCCGGAGCAAAAACGGCCGGCGAGGATCTTAAAGACCTTCCGGAGCAAAAACGGCCGGCAAGGATCTTAAAGACCTCCCGGAGCAAAAATAGCCGGCGAGGATCTCAAAGACCTCCCGGAGCAAAAACGGCAAGCGAAGATCTCAAAGATCTCCCGGAGCAACAAAGGCCGGGATGATCCCCAAAGAATCTTCCAACGTCGTACGCTCATAGCAAACAGCAGTATACAATGGCAACACACAAAAACAACTCATGAGAATATAGTCCCGACCTCACATAAAAGATTGGGGCACGGGACCATAAATGAAAAACTAGACTCCGATCTCCCAAAGGAGCTCAGGACCTAAAGAGATGAGATTCCGATCTCGTATGGTAGCCCAGAAAAGCAAAGCACCGTGCCGACCTCAAGAAGATGCCAAAACAGAAGGTCTAAATCCGAACTCAGATTGCAGGCTGTTAACACTACGCTAGCCCGACAAGCCTAAAGGAAGGCCCAAACTGCAAAAGATCTGGTCGGGTCATACCCAAAAGCCAAAATTAAGAAGAGAAAGTCAACAATGCCGATCTAAGACCTGAAAGCACGGAACTCAGAAAACCAGGCGGAAAAAGGACCGAGCTCGATTCCTATCAAAACGGAACCCAGAGCCAAAGATCAGCCCTGCTCATCACCTCAAAAGGTACATGATCTAACCCATTATTATCATGCAAAGGCCAATGTGCCCGAGCTCGGATTAATAAAGTAACAAGAGAGAAATAAGGATACCCTTACAGAAATCCTAAAAACTCAAAGTCCAGCCCACTGTCAAAAGCTAAGCTCATGGCTAAGGTTAGCCTAGCTCGGAAAAGAGCTTATGGATAAGAATGCCTTAGTGAAATAGATAAATTTCAGTCAAAAGTTCAATCAATTGATAGAATTTCAATTCTGACGGGCTTAAAGACAAAAAGGAAAAACAATACAGTGGATTCCTTAGAAAAATTACGAAGCACATAGTTTAAGAGCTTCATTTTTTATAAGCAGAGGTAAGAACAGCTCAAATACAAATAAAAAACAAAAAAGAATTCAAATAAGCAAAAATAGAATTCATTAAAAGAAAAATGTATTACAGTCTATTCTAATCATTCACTCCACTGAAGGAAAGATTGTCCTCAAAGGACTTACATTTGTAGGCATTTCACTACTGCTATCATCTACATTAGTATCTACATTATCCTCTACATTATTATTTAAAGAAGGCTCAGCACCCTCCTGTTCAGACCTCCCATCACCCACATGAGGTACAATCTCCAGCCCTGGAGGCCCGGTATCTTCGGCAGCACTTTCACCCTCTTCTCCTAGCTCAATGTCCTCATCGGAAGGTCCAGCTGAAGTGTGAGAAGTTCCCTTGTGCAGGGGCAGGTTATCCTCCCCATAGAGTACATCCTCGCCATCAGAGTCCAGCTCAGCAGCTCGGAGCTTTGATAGCGGGGTAGAAGGAGCAAGTCTGGCTTCCCTCAAACCTCGGTTGAAGCCGGAGACGAACATGCGGAAGCCTTTATTCCATATGGCCGTTTTCATCTCATCAGAAGCTTTATATTCCGCAAGTCACCTCTTGCAGGCCTCAGCTACCTCGGCTTTTAATTTTAAAGAGTTCTTGTAATCTTGGAGATAAGCTTCACCGGCCTGCTGGATCTCCTTCTTTAGCTCGGAGGACTCCTTATACTCCCTTAGACGCTTCTCGACCTCCAGCTGGACCTAGGGGTGAGCATTCGGTCGGTTCGGTTCAAAATCGAACCGAACCGAATAAACCGAAAACCGAAATTTGAGTGTTTATGAAAACCGAACCGATTTTGGTCAGAAACCAAATCGAACCGAACCGGTCTGATTCGGTTCGATTCGGTTCGGTTTGATCGGTTTCGATTTTTAATAATTTTTTTATTTTTACCCTTTATTTTTAATATTTTAAAATTTAATTAAAATATTTTAATTTTAATATGATTTAATTTCTATATATTATTGAAAAACATATTATTATTACTAATCGGTTCGGTTTGGTTTTTTCAATTTTTTTCTGATCAAAACCGAACCGAACCAAAATAACCGAAATTTTTAAAATTAAAAACCGAACCGAACCGAAATATATAAAAAACCGAACCAAATTTTCAAATTGGTTCGGTTCGGTCGGTTTTTTCGGTTTGAACCGAATACTGCTCACCCCTAGCTGGACCCTGTCCTCAGCCAATTTGGCCTCCTCAAGCAGGGCTGAGCATCTCGTCTCCAGGGTTTTGACTTGTTGGCAGAGTTGCTGATTCTGAAGTTTGGACTCCTCTGCCGCCGAGGTCAAGCCCTTAACAATATCAGCTTGCTTACTCAGCTCCTGCTTCAGGACCACAACCCGAGATACGGCTTCACTCTTTTGAGCCAGCACAGCCTCAAATTTTACCTTCAGCTGCTCGTGCTGGAGCTGGACCTCCTCCTTCTGGCTCATTGCCTCGTCCCTTTCCCGAAGAGAGTCCACCGTGGAGGACAGCTGCTTTAGGACCTCTTCGCAATGGACTTCCACCGCAGCTGCCCTCTCGTCGGATTCCTTAAGAACCCTCCGGGTATGGGATAGCTCTACCTCCAGGGACTGGGCATGCTCCCGGGCTGCTACCAGGTTGCTCCGGGCATCGCTGGTAGCCGACAGGTTCTCCTCCATACGCGCCTCTTCGATACAACGATCCACGGAGTCCCTGAGAGCGTGATCCCGGGCATCCATCTCCATGAAAATGCCCGTCGTCTGGTAAGAAATAGAACAAAGGGAATCAAAAAGTGAAGATAAGAGGAAGGCAATTAGAACAAAAGGAAAACGAGAGCGAATTACCATCAAGAGCAGCTCCCTTGCAGTGTCCCCAAGCTGGTCTCTAGGCTGAGCTCGGAAGGCCACTTGCTCCCGAGTGGAACTGGCTAAAATGCCAGAGAGAGCCAGCAGGCAGGGATCCGAGGCCTCCGCTACCCCACCGAACATCCGTTCTTGAATCATTTCTGCGACCACGCTCGCAGGAGATCGGAGGGTGATGTCCTCTGCGTTGAGAATGTCATTATTAAGGGCAGATAGCAGGGGCACCACCGAAGCCTTCCTCTTCTCGAGTGGAGGCAAAGGAGGGGCTGGGTGTTTGGGAACCCGAGACTTCTTGGAAACAGGGGCAGGGGCATCAGAGGGAGAAGGACGCTTACTCCCGATCTCCTTGGCCGCACCCTGAGAAACAGCTGCTGACTCCCTTCGAGAAGGAGCCCCCTCCGTAGGCTCAGGTTCAGCCCCCTTCGTAAGGACGACCTCAGAAGAGACTTCATTGCACATTTTGTCCTTTTGAGTCGGCCTCGTTTGTATCCCTAGGGCCCCTCTCATCAGTAGGGGCAATCTCCAAAAGCTCCACGGAGACGTCCGCAGAGGACTGAAGATCATCCATCCTCATGAGCTCAGAGTCTTTAGCTGATTTGGCAACGGTCTCCGGATCCCCCTTCGCCTTCGCACTAGAAGCTCGCTGAAACCTAGAGGCTTGAGAAGATTGAGGAGCCGAGCTCGATCTGCTGCAGCTGGAGGGCTTGGAAGATCTGGCACCTCAGGAGGTCGACTTGGGAGGTCGGCTAACTGTCCTGGACGAAATAACCTGGGCCACCTCCTCGGTAGCTTCTGACACCCGTCGCCCACCGAGGAGAGCGTCCAGCGCGGCGTTCATGCTTTCTCGAGAAAGAACTAAATTCTTCGAGGGCTTAATCTGGTCCATCTCGATGTCAGACGCTACGGAAAAAACACAAAACCCAAATGAGTTAGCACAATTCCCAGTGGAAGTCGCGAAGAAAAGGCGAAACGATTAGACAAGGGGCAATACTAGAATCTTTAATATCTCTAAGATTACAGGCAAACATACACTTCTCGACATCGTACTTCTTGTCAACAGAAATCAGGCGAAGGAACCCAACCTGTTCGGTAAGGCCCAGCTGGGCAGGTCGTTGCAACCCAAAGGGACATTCTCCCAGTCGAGCTCCACTCCCCACGACCGACCGTAGTCGGCCTTCAACTCCGCTACAAGAAAACCCTCTACCCAGCCCTTTATAGAATCTTTGTAGCCCGTGAAGATGGATAACCCTCCACAGGGGGCGAAGTAGTAAAAACAGTTACTTGCCCTGACAAGACGAAAAAAGGTCACGAACAGACACGCCATGGGTGTGAAGCCCCAGCTCAGGCAGATGGATTCGAAGGAACACATAAACAAGATGGAATTTGGGGACAGCATCCGGGGGGTTATCCCGAAATACTGAAAAACCTCAATGAAAAAGGAAGTAAACGGAAAGGTCAGACCGAAATCCCGCTGTTTAGCAAAAAAGACTATGCTACAATCCTTCTGGGGATCTATCAAACCGGGAGGAGGAGGGTCCGGAAGAACGATCCTTTCGTTTCGGTGAGGAGCCCGGATAAGGTAAAGAGGAGTATCCAAATACCTCCGGGAGATGAGCTTAGTTATGGCGGAGGGAGTGATACATGACTCAATGTAATACCCGGCTAGACTCCAGTATTGGAATTCCTACCGTCCGGTGGAAATCTCGATGTCGGAAACCTCTAGAAGGGTAAAATCATGTTTTTACAAATGTTTTTCATGTTTTTAAAGATTATTTTTGAGTTAAAGTTTTAAAGAAAAGAAAGAAAGGGAATGAAGGAAAAACCCAGGTTCGGCCGCCGAACATGGCATGCATGCGGAGGCACGTTAGGCTCCCGAAAGTGGCCTTGCCAACCACCTATAAAGGGGTCCCCTGTCCGAAACGGGCGAGCTTTTCTCCCCATTTTCGGCCAAGGTGAGTTCTCCGCCGTTCCTTGTTGATTTTGAGCTTCTTCCTTCGAGTTTTCATGATTTCTTATGAGTTTTAACTTGGTTTTTGAAGATTTCAAGCTTAGATCGAAGTTGTGAAGCTTGGAGACCTCAGGAACCCATCCTCCCCAAATCTCCAAGTTAGGTCACACTCTCTCTCGATCTTCAAGAGGTAAGAGTCGATCTTGAGCTCATTATATGTTTTAAACAAGTTTTAAGTTGATTCATGGGGTAAAAATGCATGTTTAGGTTATTATTGAGTTTATGGGTTTATGTTGAGTTTTTGTGCAATGTGGGTTGTTTAAGTGTGTTTGATGTGTTGTAGTTGGGGTTTAGGATAGTTTGAAGCCCCTAGGAGCTTATGTATGTGTGTATGCATGTTGTGGAAGTGTTGGAAGGTTTGGGAGGCGTATGTGCATGTTAGAGGCTGAGTTCTGCCCTTTGGAAGAACTCAAGTTCGGCAGCCGAAGGGACTTTCAGCCGGCGAACCTGCCTGTGGAGGCAAGCCTTTGGCTGCCGAACCCTGCCCTCGAAAGTGGACTTTCGGCTCTGGAAGGGAGTTTCGGCCGCCGAAGGTGCCGCCGAACATGCATTAGTTTCGTCTCTGGAGGGAACCTTCGGCCGCCGAAAGTGCCGCCGAAAGTGCCCTGTTCAGCCTTCCTTTGCATGATTTCTATGATTGTTTTAAGGCGTTTTAGGGGGGTTTTTGGGGAGTATTTTAGAGTCATGTTCATATATGTTTGGTCCCTCATTTGAGTCCACCTATGTAGGTTCGGACCCGAGGAACTGAGGACCCCAGGAAACAGCTGCTTCAGTGTCTTGTCAGAGCTAGCCTGAGGTGAGTAGGATAAACCTTTATGTTTTAAATTAATGAAAGATTTAGCATGACTCATGCATCACGAATGCCATGTGATATTCTAGGTTGTTTGCATTAGAATCCACGAATATGTTGCATTGCATTATTTGATGTTGATGTGGATGGATGTTGGATGATCCTTTAGTCCTCGTATGATATGATATGATGATGATACGGTATGGAAGACCAGTGAGGCCCATTCTACGCCCCTGGCACAATGTAAGAGAAAGACCAGTGAGGCCCATTCTACGCCCCTAGCACAGTTGGAATGTTATGTTATGTTATGTTATGTAAGAGAAAGACCAGTGAGGCCCATTCTACGCCCCTGGCACAGTTGGACTATGTAGAGGACTACTGGTGACAAGTCCATCCTTGATGTGATTTGTCTGTGATGTGATGCATTCCATTATAGTATATGTTTTAAATGTTTTTTTATTATTCTGCTCACTGGGCTCTAGTAGCTCATCCCATTTCCCTAATCCCCCAGGTATGCAGGTACGGGATAGGCCAGGAGGTCAAGAAGAATAAAGTTATATTTATGTAATAGCTAGATGTGGACATGATAATGTTGTAATGTAAAGTGTTGAATAGTCATGTTATGTAATAATGATATTGAGGATTAGAAATTGTGCTTGACCCTATGTGTTTGGTTATCCCTTTTGATACATGATCTATAAAATGTTTTATGATGATAATGTGTAACCAAACTTTTATTATGTTATGTCACCCCATTGGAGCTTTGATGAGGACTCCAAGGTAGGGTTGATGTTTATGCCTATGAGTTGTGCATGCACAGGTTGAGTTTGGTAAATGAATGAGAAAAGTTTAAGATTTTTATGTATATGTATGATCATGTATGGGATTAAACAGGTATACAGGTTGTATGTCAGGCTTGCTACGGGTCCCGGCGGCCTTAAGCCGATCTGGATCCTAGCGCCAGTAGCGGTCCGATTTCCGGGCTGTTACAGATTGGTATCAGAGCCAGGTTCATATGGTCGGACCTAGAGTGTCGGGCTCACAGATGTTCTAGAAGGTCAAGCACAATAGGAAAATCATGTCCACTAGGATAGGATGTAGAGTCCTGTCTTGAATGATGTTGTGAAATGCCATGATTTTATGCATGTGCATTAATGATATGCTATGTATGTGATGTATGTGATGTGGGTTCATGTGTTTCCACAAGAACCATATGATGCTAATGTTGTGTGATGTGTGCTGTTTTTCAGTAAGCAAGATGAGAGGAACTCGTCGATCTGCACGATTGACTGGAGTCCCACCGGAAAGCGAGGGCACGGATGCCCGTCCTCCTACATTGCCTAGGGCAATGTCCTGCAGGTCTAGCAGGGAGAGAACGTCAAGGGACCCTAGAAGGTCTTTTGATGCAAGTAGAAGAGGAACAGTGCAAGGTGGAATGTCAGAGGATGTGGGGGATGATATGGATGTGGATCAGAAGAGGGATGGCAGTCTTGGAGTGAGCATGTCTGAAGAGGGCATGGGAGAGTCTCAAGGAGGCACTCAGGTCTCAGGGTTTGTTCAGCCACCCCAGTACCCACCCTTTTCACAGAATCCCGGGTATTCGATGGGAGGTACATCAGATTACCCCAGTGTTAACCCTTACCCTTCTCACATACCATACCCACCTTTCTACCCACCATACCCACAGTACCCTATGTACCCACCCCCACCCTACTATCCAAATCCAGCACACCCTAACCCAGGGGATGTTGCACCTCCTCCACCACCAGCAGAACCTACTGTCCCAGAAACCCAAGTACCTAAACCTAGCTCATCTGGAAGGAGCAAGGTCAAGATGACCGATTACATGAAGCTTGGTGCTCCTTATTATGAAACAGGTGATGACCAGTTTGAGTACCTTGGGAGGGTCAAGATGATTACAGATGAGATAGGAGCTGATGACAGTAGAGCCATTCAGATGGCTGGGTTCACACTGAAGTGCAAGAAGGCCCGTGAGTGGTTTAAAAACTATATGAAACCGAGGTTGGATAGTCTATCCTGGGAGGAATTTGCCAATGAGTTTGCAGGATGGGCTTTCCCTGATAGCTCAAGGGAGTTGAAAATGATCGAGTTTGAGCAGTTGAGGCAGACAGAAGAGATGAGTGTGGATGAGTACACGGATAAGTTTTTGGAGCTATTGCCATTTGCCGGGCAAAATTTGGATACAGATCAGAAAAAAGTCAAGGAGGTATATCATGAGGCTTCATTCCAGGTATTCCTCCTTGATCCAGTCAGCAGAGAGGGAGAGTTTCCATGCCATAGTGGATATGGCTCGACGGATGGAGGCTAGTGTAATAATCGAAGGAAAGGTTAAACAATCAGTGGCGCAGCCTTCTGGTTCCAAGACCCCAGTAGGGGGAAGGTTAGACCCTTCTTCTTTGAGTTCAGAAAGTAAGAGGTGGGGCAGTACCACCAAGAAGCCAAAGAAGAACAAGTTCTGGAATAAGATCAAGTCAGGTCTGGGATTAGGAAGTGGCTCGAGCTCAGGTGCAGATAATGCAGTATGTATGAAGTGTGGGAAGCCGCACAAAGGAGTATGTCGATTTGGAACGACAGCCTGCTTCAGATGTGGGCAGGAGGGACACATGGCACGGGAGTGTCCTAGAGCAGCTTTTGTAGCACAGTTCCAGCAGACAGCTTCTGGTAGTGTGGCTCAGCCAGCAGCTCCAGCCACGACTCAGGCTAGTGGCAGAGGTAGAGGGAGAGGGGCAGCCTCTTCTTCAGCGGGTTTCAGGGGTGAAGGTCCATCAGCTCCAGCACGGATCTTCACGATGACACAGCAGGAGGCAAACGCATCAAACACCGTGGTGTCAGGTAATCTCATCATTGGTTGTTCTGATGTTTATGCCTTAATGGACCCTGGTGCATCTCATTCTTTCATTGCTCCGAGGGCCGTCGAGAGGTTGGGTTTGATGGTCTCTGGGTTAGAGTGTCCCCTATGGGTCAGTGGACCCAAGTGCGACCCATCAGTGGCAGAGTCAGTCTGCCAGTGTAGTCCAGTTTTTATAGAGGGGAGATGCCTTTCAGCCGACCTGGTGGTTCTAGATTTGACAGATTTTGACGTCATTCTAGGGATGGATTGGCTATCTACCCATGGTGCTACCTTGGACTGCAGAGGCAAGGTAGTCAAGTTCAGAGGTCAGGATGGGTCAGAGGCTGTCTTCAGAGGAGACAGGAGGGGTACGGCTAGAGGTTTAATATCGGCCCTGCAGGCTCGTAGGTTGCTCAGGAGGGGTTGTCAGGGTTTTCTAGATCATGTGAGAGAGCTGGATGGTCATGTCAGAGAGCCCGCCTCAATGCCTGTGGTCAGAGAGTTTTTAGATGTATTCCCAAACGAGCTACCAGGTTTACCACCTGCTAGGGAGATAGAGTTCGAGATAGAATTGATGCCTGGAACTAGACCAATCTCT
>NW_025215449.1:0-16295 GCF_001659605.2 Manihot esculenta | reverse complement strand
TTGGCCCAATTCCTTCCTCTGGGAATTAGGTCGCCTCCCCCATGCATGCGTTGCGGGTGTGCTTTAGGCCCCCGAAAGCATAAGTGAGGGAAGTCCAGGTTCGGCCGCCGAACATGGCATGCATGCGGAGGCACATTCGGCCCCCGAACGTGGTCTGGCCAGCCACTATAAAAGGGTCCCTTAGCCGAAAACGGGCGAGCTTTTCCCCATTTTCGGCCAAGGTGAGCTCTCCGTCGTCCCTCACCCATTTTTGATGTTCTTCCTCTAAATCTTTCAAGATTTTCACTTGTTTTAACTTGGTTTTGAAGATTTAAGCTTTTAAGCAAAGTTTTGGAGCTTGGAGGTTCAAGCACCAAATCTCTCCCAACTCCGAGTTTTTGGTCGTCTCTCTCGATCTTCAAGAGGTAAGAGCTGATCTTAAGCTCGTTTTATGTTTTAAATAAGTTTTGTGCAAGATCTATGGGTTAGAATGCATGTTTAGGTTATGGTTATGTTTATGGGTATAAATGTGTATTCTTGAACAATGTGGATGCTTGATGTGTTGTAGATGGGTTTATGATGGTTTGAGACCCCTAGGAACATGTATGCTTGTGTATGAGTGTTGTAGAATAGGTTTGATGCATGTTTGATAAGTTTGGAGGCGAAATGTGCAAAGGGAGCCAAGTTTCTGCCCTTTGGCAGAAACCAGGTTCGGCAGCCGAAGGACTTTCAGCCGCCGAACATGGCTGGGGAAGCAGCCTTTCGGCTGTCGAAGCTTGCCCCCGAAAGGAGACTTTTGTCTCTGTCTGGCAGTTTCGGCCGCCGAAAGTACCGCCGAACATGCATGAGTTTCGTCTCTGTCTGGGAGTTTCGGCCGCCGAAGGTGCCGCCGAACCTGCCTGACTTTCGGCTCTGGAGGGACTTTTGGCCGCCGAACCTGCCGCCGAAAGTGCCCTGTCCAGGCCTCCTTTGCATGATTTTGTATGGTTGTTTCATGATGTTTTAGGGGGTTTTTGGGGAGTAGTTTATGGTTATGATCAGGTATGTTTGGTCCCTCATTTGAGTCCACCTGTGTAGGTTCGGACCCGAGGAACCGAGGACCCCAGCAGTGAGTTCAGCTGCTTCGGTGTTGTCAGAGTCAGCCAGAGGTGAGTGGAACTAAACTTAATCTTTTAAATTAAATGTTTTATCATGTTTCATGCATCATGATTATGCAATAGGATGATTGCATTAGTTTTCACGAATATGCCGCATTGCATCGATTGTTGTTGATGTGGGTGAATGTTGGATGACCCAATTAGTCCATGACAGGAAGACCAGGACCTCATTCTACGGCCTGGCACGGTTATGGGAATCGAAGACCAGGAGCTCAGAGGAGGCCCTGGGATAATGGTAAGTAATGTATGTATGACAGGAAGACCAGGACCCCATGCTACGGCCTGGCACAGAGTTAACTTGGACTAATTGGTGACAAGTTCACCCAACCCCTATGTGAATTGTCTGTGTTATGATGCATTTCATTAAAGCATAGTGTTAATATGTTTTATGGTTCTACTCACTGGGCTTTTAGCTCACCCCTCTCCCTTTTACCCCCAGGCTTGCAGGTACCAGATAGAAGATAAGATCGGTTAGAGTAAAGCTTGTTTATGTAATAGATAGAATGTGGACATGACAAATCTTAGAAGGATGTAATGTAAAAGTACAGTATAGTTATGTAATGATGTTTATGGATGTTAGAGGTTTGCTTGACCATAGATTGATGTATCCCTTTTAATACATGATCTTAGAGATTTTCTTGATGTTTATGTAAACCAACTCAGCATATGTTATGTCACCCATTGGGGGCACTGATGAGATCCCACAGAGGGATCAATGTTATATTAATGTTTATGCAGGTTGAGTTTGGTTGATGTATATGGAAAGAAAAGTTTTAATTTTTATGTATGTTGTTGATCATGTATGGGATTATACAGGTTTACAGGTTTCATGTCAGGCTTGCTACGGGTCCCGGCGGCCTTAAGCCGATCTGGATCCTAGCGCCGGTAGCGGTCTGATTTTCGGGTCGTTACACAGCCAGTGGGAGCAAGGTAAAGATGACAGATTACCTCAAGCTGGATGCTCCCAAATACAAGTCAGGGGATGACCCCTTTGAGTATCTGAGAGTAGTGAAGACAATAACTGATGAGTTAGGGGCGGATGATAGCAGGGCCATTCAGATGGCAGGGTTCACCTTAAAGTGCAAGAAGGCACGAGAATGGTTCAAGTGTTATGTGGACCCGAGACTAGACGGCATGACATGGGAGGAATTTGCGAATGAGTTCGCTGGATGGGCTTTTCCAGACAGTTCCAGAGAACTGAAGATGATTGAGTTTGAGCAACTGAGGCAGACAGAGCATATGAGTGTAGAGGAATTCACAGATAAATTCTTGGAGCTATTGCCTTTTTCAGGGCAAGCTCTAGATACAGATACGAAGAAAGCTAAGAGATATGTTATGAAGCTGCATTCCAGGTACTCCTCGTTGATTCAGTCAGTTGAGAGGGAAAGTTTCCACACTGTGGTGGATATGGCTCGAAGGATGGAGGCGAGTGCTATAGTTGAGGGGTCAGTGAAGCAGTCAGTGACCCAGTCTTCGGCGGTGATAGGCGGTTGTCGAAGCCGTCAAAAATAAACCTATTATTAATCAACAAATAAATTTGCAGATAGTGGTAATAGGGTCGAACCACAGGGAATTGACACTAAAGATCTTCCTAATAATGACTAAGGCAAGTAATAACAAGAAAGTAAAAGAGGGGGGTTTTATTTTGATGAGTTAAAATCTAAAAGCAAAAGAGAACAATGATTTAATTGAAAAGGAATTTCAATGAGAAAGAGATTCTAGCTGAAGTGTGAGTCTAATTCAGTTTGTTCAGAATTGATCATTGATTATTAAAGACTCCTATTTGATTTCAATAAATTAGTTTTGGTTGTGGAAGACGCTTCTCACAATCCAAATTCCTTCTTAGTTCTAGTTTGATTAGGAAATGTTCGCTAATCAAACACTAATCAACAAGTTGCCAAGGAACGTCCTTGGGGCATTGTAGCATCGAACAACCGTTGACTGCATTAAGACTTAGAGAAACCCAATTCTATCCTTGCCAACCGCGTGGTCAAGTTTAGATTATGCAACCTGATTAAATGTGTATTTGAACAATCTAAGCAATTACGGACCTAAACCATTCAAACAATACTACTTAAACAATTTAAAAGCAATGGGCCCTTATTGATTCTAAAAGCAAAGTAATACTTATAGAAAAGATCAGATTGCATAAATATTGAAACAAACAAGAGTTCAACAATGGAGTATTAAACCTCCCAATTCATCACAAATCTGAATATTCTCAACTTCAACTAGAAAAGAATGAATTTAGCCACTCATGGTGACTAAAATACACAAAAAAAATTGAAAAGAAAGAAAAAGGAAAGAGTTGCAGAGTTTCTGGCGAGGGAGAAGCTGCTAAGTAGCTGATCAGAAGATGTCCTTCTGGTTTGGAGGTTGCCCCTTTTATAGCTGAAGAAATCTCTCCTTTTAGGGTTTTGAAATCCCTTTTTGATTTGGCTTGTGATTCCTCTTTTGATGTTGAATTTAATTGCAACTGGAATTCCTTAAGTGAGAAACTCTTTCGTGGCTCTTGGAATTGATTTGGTAGTGATTGAGTTGGATTTGGACTTCTGAAAACTTGAAATTCGGTTTCCAGCTGTTTTCCCGCCTCTGCTGTCAAGTTCTGCTGTCAAGGTGATTTGCCCAGTTTTCTGCGAGTGATTTGGGCAAATCACTGGGCAAATCACTTTTGCTGTCATTTTCTGCACTTTTTCTCCAACTCTTCAATTTCTTCCTTTTCTATAAAAACATAACAAAAACACAATTTAAGCTAGAAAAATATGTAAATAAACAGTAAATAATATATTAAAAACATGGCTAAATTATGCTTGGTCATGGGGTTAAGACCCCAAGCAGAGGAGGGCCAGGTCTCTCTTCTCAGAGCTCCAGTAAGAAGAGGTGGGATAACACCACCAAGAAGCCGAAAAAGAATAAGTTTTGGAATAAGTTGAAATCCGGTCTGGGATTTGGCGGTGGCTCGAGCTCAGGCTCAGATGGTACAGAATGCCAGAGATGTGGAAGGCCGCACAGGGGAGTGTGTCGAGCTGGGACTAATGCATGTTTCAGATGTGGACAGGAGGGACACATAGCTCGGGAGTGTCCTAGAGCACCTTTTATGGGCCAGCCCCAGCAGACAGTTTCGGGTAGTGTGGCACAGCCAGCAGCTCCAGCCACAACTCAGGGCAGTGGTAGAGGTAGAGGGAGAGGGGCAGCCTCTTCTTCTGGTTCCCGAGGTGAAGGTCCATCAGCTCCAGCCAGGATCTTCACCATGACTCAACAGGAGGCTAACACATCCAACACCGTGGTGTCAAGTAATCTCGTCATTGGGTGTTCTGATGTGTATGCTTTAATGGACCCGGGTGCATCTCATTCATTTATTGCTCCGAGAGCCGTTGAGAGGTTGGGTCTGATAGTCTCTGGGTTAGAGTGTCCCCTATGGGTCAGTGGACCCAAGTGTGACCCGTCAGTGGCAGTGTCAGTCTGCCAGTACAGTCCAGTTTTTGTTGAAGGAAGATGCCTCTCCGCCGACCTTGTGGTTCTAGATTTGACAGACTTTGACGTCATTCTAGGGATGGATTGGCTATCTACCCATGGTGCTACCTTGGACTGCAGGGACAATGTAGTCAGGTTCAGAGATCAGAACGGGTCAGAGGTCGTCATCAGAGGAGACAAGAGGGGCACACCTAGAGGTCTGATATTGTAACGACCCCAAAATGGACCGTCACCGGCGCTAGGATTCAGGTCGGCTTAAGGCCGCCAGAACCCGTAGCAAGCCTGCTATACTCTCTGTATACCTGTAAAACTCATACATGATCATACATTTTCTGTGAAACTAAAAACTCTTTGCTGAACCAAGGCTTAACCTGTGCATGCACTATCTCTGTACTCTGTACTCTGTACTCTGTACTCTGTACCCCTGACTAGAGCTTGCTCTAGATGGGTTAACTCATACCCGTTAAGCCTGGTTATAAACATACAGAAAAACATAGACATAGATACATATCCAGATCATGTACAACACATACATCACTAAGTCAAGCACAACTCTACGTTATACACAACTATAACATCTCTTTACAAGTTACATGTCCACTCTATACGATTACAAGCTCTTTTACTCTTTCTCTTTCTGTACTCTGTTGGACTGTCCCTGTACACTGTACACTGAACCTGCAAAACTGGGGTTAAGGGAGTGGGATGAGCTCTATAGCCCAGTGAGTAGAACAGTAAAATATCTTAGTAAAACATGATCTCATGAAATGCGTCAGAACACAAACAAACCACATCAAGAGTAAACCTGTCACCACATAATCCCAGTAATCCGTGCCAGGCCGTAGACTGGGGTCCTGGACTTCCTGTACCATATAAGGATATGTGTATATAACACCTGAACTTACCCTTTGCCAGTATAGACCACTTGCCTATACCCGCCAGGCCGTAGAATGGGGTCCTGGTCTTCCTTTACCTGCCAGGCCGTAGAATGGGGTCCTGGTCTTCCTTTACCTGCCAGGCCGTAGAATGGGGTCCTGGTCTTCCTGTCTGGAACTACTGGATCATTCAGCATTTACCCACACCAACAATGAAGCTATGCAATGCAACATCTTTGTGCCTTCTAATGCAATCACCCTATGGTATAAATATGATGCATGACATATGCTAAAAGCAGTTATTGTCTGAATTAAATCAAGTAATCAGTTTAGTTTAGTTCCACTCACCTCTGGCTCTGGACTGACTCTGCAGGTTCTGTACACTCTAGAGCAGTACTCACTGCTGCTCTCTCTGGTTCCTCTGGTCTGTACAGATACAGATAAATACAAATGAGGGACCAAACTAGCTTCTGAATACCTCTATGACACTCCCCCAGAAACCCTTTCACCTCACTCAACTAACCATGCAAAGCATGCAAAAGAAAGCTGGACAGAACACTTTCGGCGGCAGGTTCGGCGGCCGAAAGTCCTCTCCAGAGATGAAACTCAAGCACCTTCGGCGGCACCTTCGGCGGCCGAAGTCCCCAAACAGAGCCGAACATGCAAAACTCGCGGGGGCAAGCTGTGGCAGCCTAAGCCACCATGCAAGAGGTTCGGCGGCCGAATGAACCTTCGGCTGCCGAACCTGAGTTCATCCAGAACTCAGCCCGACGGCAAACCAAGCTCCTCCTTCTCTTCAACATCTCCAAACATGCATAATCAACTCCTCAACACTCATATACATAAGTATATGGTCACAAGGGTCCAAAACTATCTAATAACCCCAAACAACAAATCAAACATAACACATAAACATATATACATGCATAAATCATCAAAACTACCTTTACTACCCTAAGCATGCATCTCTTTCCTTTAACCCCATAAAACCTTCAGAAAACATATAACAAGGTTCTAGCTCTTCCCTTACCTCTGTAAACAGGAAGATGAACACTCTGAACAAGGGAAAACGGACCAACTCTCCTCAAACTCTCAAACTCTCACAAACTTAGCTTTTTGCTTCAAAACACTCAAACCCTTGTGAACGATCAAAACATTCTGCATGAGCTGCTCAACTCAGCAAATAAAGTATGGGAGACGTGGCCAATCTTCTGGACATCATCTGATGATAACACCTGTCCATCATGCTGACTAAGGGATACAAAACTGCTGGCTCAGCAACTCAGCTTCGGCTGCCGAAGCGCATGCAAAACCATGCAACGTTCGGGGGCCGAACCTGAATTCGGAAGCCGAACATTGAGCACTTTCGGCGGCCGAACTTACCTTCAGCGGCCGAACTTGGCTCATCAGCCTTAGGTCATTTCAACTCAAAACCTAGTTAAAACAGTAAACACATATCACACAGAGTAAAACATAAATCCTACCCTCCTCTAGAAGTCTGACACCCCGGATTCCACCGGACGACAGGAATTCCGATGCCGGATTCTAGCCGGGTATTACATTCTCTCCCTCTTAAAAACATTCGTCCTCGAATGATTCGAAAACAAATAACACATAAATTGGGGGAAACGAACCTCAAAACAAGTATGGATACTGCTGGAGCATAGACTCCCGCGTCTCCCAGGTGCACTCTTCTAGATTATGGTGGTTCCATAGAACTTTCACCATCGGAATCTCCTTGTTCCTTAGCTGTCTGATCTGTGTGTCCAGAATCCGTACTGGCTGCTCTATATAGGTGAGATCTGTATGAATCTCCACCTCAGGTTCACTCAGAACCTGATTCGGATCTGACACAAACTGCCGTAGCATAGAAACATGAAATACCGGGTGAATCCTCTCCATAGAAGCAGGCAAATCTAGCTTATACGACACATTTCCGATCCTCTGCAAAATCTCAAAGGGTCCAATGTACCGTGGAGCTAACTTACCTTTCTTTCCAAAACGAACCACTCCTTTCATTGGAGACACTTTTAGCAATACCATATTCCCCTCCTGAAACTCTAACTGTTTCCTGCGAATGTCTGCATAACTTTTCTGTCTACTCTGCGCTGTTCTAATCCTCTCTCTGATTATGGGCACTGTTCTACTGGTAATCTCGACCAATTCTGGTCCTGCAAATGCTTTCTCTCCTACCTCTTCCCAGCAAACAGGAGATCTGCATTTCCTCCCATATAACGCCTCATACGGAGCCATCCCAATGCTAGCATGATGACTGTTATTGTAGGCAAATTCCACCAAAGGTAGATGCTGCCTCCAAGAACCGCCAAAGTCTAACACACATATTCTGAGCATATCCTCAATGGTCTGGATGGTCCTTTCTGACTGTCCATCAGTCTGTGGGTGGAAAGCAGTACTAAACTCCAATCGCGTGCCCAACGCACTCTGCAGACTCCGCCAAAAGCGGGAGGTAAACTGAGGTCCTCTGTCTGAAACTATCGACACTGGAACACCATGTAATCGTACTATTTCATCCAGATAGACCTGTGCCAACTTATCCACAGAATAGTTACTCCGAACTGGAAGAAAATGAGCAGATTTCGTGAGTCTGTCCACAATCACCCATATAGAGTCTATCCTGTTGGACGCTGCTGGTAAACCCACTACAAAATCCATGGCTATGTTCTCCCATTTCCACTCTGGAATCGGCAATGGGTTAAGCATTCCTGCTGGTTTCTGATGCTCTAGTTTCACCCTCTGACAAACATCACAAGCTGTCACAAACTGTGCCACTTCTTTCTTCATGGCTGGCCACCAATAGACCCTTTTCAGAGCCTGATACATCTTAGTGGCTCCTGGGTGAACACTATATCTCGCATTATGAGCTTCTCTCATAATGTCTTCCTTCACACTGCCCCTATCTGGTACACAAAGTCGACTCCCATAGCGAAGGATCCCTTTGCTATCAAATCTGAACTCTGCACTGTTGCCTGACTGCACAGTCCTGGCAATTTTCAGCAACTCAGGGTCCTCATGCTGTCTCTGAGCGATCTGCTCCAGAAACATAGGTGTCACTCTCATCTGTGCTATCAACGCACCTGTACCAGACAACTCTAACTGTAACCCCTCTTCTAAGAGCTTATACAGCTCCATCACAACTGGTCTCCGCTCTACTGCTATATGGGATAAACTGCCTAGTGACTTCCGGCTGAGGGCGTCTGCCACGACATTCGCCTTACCCGGATGATACTGGATCTTACAATCATAATCACTGAGCAATTCTACCCATCTCCTCTGCCTCATATTCAGCTCTCTCTGACTCAAGATGTACTGTAAACTCTTGTGATCCGTGAAGATCTCGCATTTAACTCCGTAGAGGTAATGCCTCCACATCTTAAGTGCAAAGATAACTGCTGCCATCTCTAGGTCATGGGTAGGGTAATTCAACTCGTGCTTCTTCAACTGTCTAGAAGCATAAGCTATCACCCTATCACTCTGCATCAAGACACAACCCAATCCCACTCGAGATGCATCACAGAACACTGTGAAGTCCTCATTACTCACAGGCAGAGCTAACACTGGTGCTGTTGTCAATCTCCTCTTGAGCTCCTCAAAGCTCTCTTCACACTGGTCTGACCAGACAAACTTTTGGTTCTTCTGAGTTAGTTTGGTCATAGGAGCTGCTATCTTCGAGAAGTTCTGAACGAACCTCCTGTAGTAACCTGCCAGTCCCAGAAAGCTTTTAATCTCAGTCACTGTCGTGGGTCTGGACCAGTTAGCTACAGCCTCTATCTTCTTGGGGTCTACCTCAATACCCTCTGCTGGTACTACATGTCCCAAGAAGGAAATGCTCCTCAACCAAAACTCACACTTCGAGAACTTGGCATACAAACCATGCTCTCTCAGTGTCTGCAGAACTATCCTCAGATGCTGGGCATGCTCCTCTGCATCTCTGGAATACACTAAGATGTCATCAATAAAGACAATGACAAAGTGATCCAGAAACTCACTGAAAACTCTGTTCATGAGATCCATGAATGCTGCAGGGGCGTTAGTCAACCCGAACGGCATTACTAAGAACTCATAATGCCCATATCTAGTCCTGAAAGCTGTCATAGGCACATCTGCCTCTCTCACTCTCAACTGATGATACCCGGATCTTAGATCTATTTTTGAAAAACAACCTGCTCCCGCTAGCTGGTCGAATAGATCATCAATCCTAGGTAGGGGATACCTATTCTTGATAGTGACCTTGTTCAACTGTCTGTAGTCGATACAAAGTCTGAGGGATCCATCCTTCTTTCTGACAAAAAGCACTGGAGCACCCCAAGGTGAGGTACTAGGGCGGATGAAACCCTTATCTACCAAGCCCTGCAACTGTTCTTTCAACTCTTTTAACTCTGCTGGTGCCATCCTGTAGGGAGGAATAGAGATAGGTCTCGTACCTGGCAGCAACTCAATTTCAAACCCTATCTCCCTATCAGGTGGGAGTCCTGGTAAGTCGTCTGGGAACACATCGAGAAACTCTCGGACGACTGGTACTGCGGCTGGTTCCCTCACCTGACTGTCTAGCTCTCTCACATGAGCTAGAAACCCCTGACAACCCCTCCTAAGCAAACGACGAGCCTGAAGGGCTGAAATCATACCTCTGGGTGTACCTCTCCTGTCTCCTCTGAAGACACACTCTGACCCATCCTGGTCTCTGAGACTCACTATCTTCTCTCTACAGTCCAAAGTAGCACTATATGTAGATAACCAATCCATCCCTAGAATGACATCAAAATCCGTCAAATCTAGAACCACAAGGTCAGCTGGAAGGTATCTACCCTCTATAAACACTGGACTGAAACGACAGACTGACACTGCCACTGATGGGTCACATTTGGGTCCACTGACCCAGAGAGGATACTCTAACTCAGACCTGATCAAACCCAATCTCTCTATGGCTCTCGAAGCAATAAAGGAATGAGAAGCACCGGGGTCCATCAAAGCATACACATCTGAACACCCAATGATGAGATTACCTGACACCACTGTGTTCGATGTATTAGCCTCCTCCTGAGTCATAGTGAAAATCCGTGCTGGGGCTACAGGATTTCCACCTCGGGAACCTGCTGCTGAAGTAGAGGCTGCCCCTCTCCCTCTACCTCTGCCACTACTCTGAGGCATGGCTGGAGCCACTGGCTGCCCTACTGGCTGTGCTACACTGCCAGAACTCATCTGCTGGGAAGGTGCCACAAAAGTCACCTGAGGACACTCTCGAGCAAAATGCCCCACCTGTCCACATCTAAAACAGGCTGAAGATCCCAACTGACAAGCTCCTCTGTGTGGTCTTCCACATCTCCTACATGCTGGAATAGTTGTGCCAGAGCTTGAGCCACTACCCATTCCCAGACCAGACTTGACTTTACTCCAGAATCTACTCTTTGTTCCTTTTGTCTTATCCCATCGTTTGCTACCTGAGGTACCTGAACTGGGGACCTTAGAACCCGAAGCCTGTGCCTGAGACTGTTTTTGAATCTTGGCACTAGCTTCCATCTTCCTAGCTGCATCCACAATAGAGTGGAAACTCTCCTTTTCTGCTGGAAGGATCAAAGAAGAATACCTGGGATGAAGTCTTAAGGTATATCTTCTAGCTTTCTTCTGATCAATATCATAGGCTTGACCCACATACTGAAGCAAATCTAGGAACTTATCTGTGAACTCATCAACCGTCATCTCATCTGTTTGTCTTAACTGTTCAAACTCTATTAGCTTCATCTCCCTGGAGCTATCAGGAAAAGCCCATCCTGCAAACTCATTAGCAAATTCTCCCCACGACATACTGTTCAGTCTAGGCTCTATATAGTTCCTAAACCATTCTTGAGCCTTCTTACACTTTATTGTAAACCCTGCCATCTCAATGGCTCTACTACCATCCGCACCCAACTCATCAGTAATCATTTTTACACATCTCAGATACTCAAATGGATCATCTCCTGTATGAAACTTAGGAGCATCCAATTTAAGGTACTCAGTCATCTGTACCTTACTCCCAGATGAACTAGGTAACACATACTATAGCATATCAACACAGCACATCAACATATAACTCAATCATAGGACACATGCATATGCATTTCATAGCATCAACTAGACAGGACTCCACATCCTATCCTGGTGGACATGCTTTCCTATTGTGCTTGACCACTTTCTATGAGCCCGACACTGTCTCTATAGGTCCGATCATATGAACCTGGCTCTGATACCAATCTGTAACGACCCCAAAATGGACCGTCACCGGCGCTAGGATTCAGGTCGGCTTAAGGCCGCCAGAACCCGTAGCAAGCCTGCTATACTCTCTGTATACCTGTAAAACTCATACATGATCATACATTTTCTGTGAAACTAAAAACTCTTTGCTGAACCAAGGCTTAACCTGTGCATGCACTATCTCTGTACTCTGTACTCTGTACTCTGTACTCTGTACCCCTGACTAGAGCTTGCTCTAGATGGGTTAACTCATACCCGTTAAGCCTGGTTATAAACATACAGAAAAACATAGACATAGATACATATCCAGATCATGTACAACACATACATCACTAAGTCAAGCACAACTCTACGTTATACACAACTATAACATCTCTTTACAAGTTACATGTCCACTCTATACGATTACAAGCTCTTTTACTCTTTCTCTTTCTGTACTCTGCTGGACTGTCCCTGTACACTGTACACTGAACCTGCAAAACTGGGGTTAAGGGAGTGGGATGAGCTCTATAGCCCAGTGAGTAGAACAGTAAAATATCTTAGTAAAACATGATCTCATGAAATGCGTCAGAACACAAACAAACCACATCAAGAGTAAACCTGTCACCACATAATCCCAGTAATCCGTGCCAGGCCGTAGACTGGGGTCCTGGACTTCCTGTACCATATAAGGATATGTGTATATAACACCTGAACTTACCCTTTGCCAGTATAGACCACTTGCCTATACCCGCCAGGCCGTAGAATGGGGTCCTGGTCTTCCTTTACCTGCCAGGCCGTAGAATGGGGTCCTGGTCTTCCTGTCTGGAACTACTGGATCATTCAGCATTTACCCACACCAACAATGAAGCTATGCAATGCAACATCTTTGTGCCTTCTAATGCAATCACCCTATGGTATAAATATGATGCATGACATATGCTAAAAGCAGTTATTGTCTGAATTAAATCAAGTAATCAGTTTAGTTTAGTTCCACTCACCTCTGGCTCTGGACTGACTCTGCAGGTTCTGTACACTCTAGAGCAGTACTCACTGCTGCTCTCTCTGGTTCCTCTGGTCTGTACAGATACAGATAAATACAAATGAGGGACCAAACTAGCTTCTGAATACCTCTATGACACTCCCCCAGAAACCCTTTCACCTCACTCAACTAACCATGCAAAGCATGCAAAAGAAAGCTGGACAGAACACTTTCGGCGGCAGGTTCGGCGGCCGAAAGTCCTCTCCAGAGACGAAACTCAAGCACCTTCGGCGGCACCTTCGGCAGCCGAAGTCCCCAAACAGAGCCGAACATGCAAAACTCGCGGGGGCAAGCTGTGGCAGCCTAAGCCACCATGCAAGAGGTTCGGCGGCCGAATGAACCTTCGGCTGCCGAACCTGAGTTCATCCAGAACTCAGCCCGACGGCAAACCAAGCTCCTCCTTCTCTTCAACATCTCCAAACATGCATAATCAACTCCTCAACACTCATATACATAAGTATATGGTCACAGGGGTCCAAAACTATCTAATAACCCCAAACAACAAATCAAACATAACACATAAACATATATACATGCATAAATCATCAAAACTACCTTTACTACCCTAAGCATGCATCTCTTTCCTTTAACCCCATAAAACCTTCAGAAAACATATAACAAGGTTCTAGCTCTTCCCTTACCTCTGTAAACAGGAAGATGAACACTCTGAACAAGGGAAAACGGACCAACTCTCCTCAAACTCTCAAACTCTCACAAACTTAGCTTTTTGCTTCAAAACACTCAAACCCTTGTGAACGATCAAAACATTCTGCATGAGCTGCTCAACTCAGCAAATAAAGTATGGGAGACGTGGCCAATCTTCTGGACATCATCTGATGATAACACCTGTCCATCATGCTGACTAAGGGATACAAAACTGCTGGCTCAGCAACTCAGCTTCGGCTGCCGAAGCGCATGCAAAACCATGCAACGTTCGGGGGCCGAACCTGAATTCGGAAGCCGAACATTGAGCACTTTCGACGGCCGAACTTACCTTCGGCGGCCGAACTTGGCTCATCAGCCTTAGGTCATTTCAACTCAAAACCTAGTTAAAACAGTAAACACATATCACACAGAGTAAAACATAAATCCTACCCTCCTCTAGAAGTCTGACACCCCGGATTCCACCGGACGACAGGAATTCCGATGCCGGATTCTAGCCGGGTATTACAGATATCATCTCTTCAGGCTCGTAGGTTGCTTAGGAAGGGATGTCAGGGGTATTTGGCTCATGTGAGAGAGCTTAGTAGTCAGGTCAGGGAGCCAGCCTCGGTGCCAGTTGTCAGAGAATTTCAGGATGTCTTTCCAGATGAGCTTCCAGGTCTACCGCCTGCTAGGGAGATAGAGTTCGAGATAGAGTTGATGTCTGGAGCTAGACCAATCTCTATCCCTCCCTACAGGATGGCCCCAGCCGAGTTGAAGGAGTTGAAAGAGCAGTTGCAAGAACTGGTAGAAAAGGGTTTCATCCGACAGAGTACCTCACCTTGGGGTGCTCCGGTCTTGTTTGTGAGGAAGAAGGATGGATCCCTTAGACTTTGTATCGACTACAGGCAGTTGAACAAAGTCACTACCAAAAATAGGTACCCTCTGCCAAGGATCGATGATCTATTCGACCAGCTAGCAGGAGCAGGTTGTTTCTCCAAAATAGATCTAAGATCGGGGTACCATCAGCTAAGAACAAGGGATGAAGATGTGTCAAAGACAGCTTTCCGGACCAGATATGGGCATTTTGAGTTCCTTGTAATGCAGTTCGGGTTAACCAACGCCCCTGCAGCATTCATGGATCTCATGAACAGAGTATTTAGTCAATACCTGGATCACTTTGTTATTGTCTTCATAGATGATATCTTAGTGTATTCCAGGAACACAGAGGAGCATGCCCATCATCTGAGGTTGCTTCTGCAGACCTTGAGGGAACATGGTTTGTATGCCAAGTTCTCTAAGTGTGAGTTCTGGCTGAGGAGCATTTCATTCTTGGGGCATGTAGTGTCAGAAAATGGTATAGAGGTAGACCCCAAGAAGACAGAAACTGTGGCTAACTGGCCTAGACCCACTTCAGTGACGGAGATCAGGAGTTTCTTGGGTTTGGCAGGTTACTACAGGAGCTTCGTTCAGGACTTCTCGAAAATAGCAGCTCCTCTGACCAGATTAACTAGGAAGAATCAGAAGTTTCTGTGGACCGACCAGTGCGAAGAGAGTTTTGAAGAGCTTAAGAAGAGGTTGACTTCAGCACCAGTTTTAGCTCTGCCATCTAGTGATGAGGACTTTACAGTCTTTTGTGATGCATCCCGTGTGGGACTGGGTTATGTACTGATGCAGAATGAGAGGGTGATTGCTTATGCTTCTAGGCAGCTGAAGAAGCATGAGTTGAATTACCCCACACATGACCTAGAGATGGCAGCAGTAATCTTTGCGCTCAAGATGTGGAGGCACTACCTCTATGGGGTAAAATGTGAGATCTTTACAGATCATAAGAGCCTGCAGTACATCTTGAGTCAAAGAGATTTGAACTTGAGACAGAAGAGATGGGTAGAGCTGCTGAGTGACTATGATTGCAAGATTCAGTATCATCCGGGTAAGGCGAATGTCGTGGCAGACGCCCCAAGCCGGAAGTCACTAGGCAGTTTATCCCACATTTTGGCCGAGAGGAGGCCAGTGGTGAAGGAGTTTTACAAGCTTATTGATGAAGGTCTTCAGTTGGAGTTGTCTGGTACAGGTGCTATGGTAGCCCAGATGAGAGTGGCACCCGTGTTTCTGGAGCAGGTGGCTCAGAAACAGCATGAGGACCCAGAGTTAGTGAAGATTGCCAGGACTGTTCAGTCAGGCAATGATAGTGAGTTCAGATTCGACAGCAAGGGGATCCTCCGCTATGGGAGCAGACTATGTGTACCAGATGACATAGGGCTAAAAGGAGACATTATGAGAGAGGCTCATAATGCAAGATACAGCATTCACCCCGGGGCCACCAAGATGTATCAAGATCTAAAGAAGGTTTATTGGTGGCCAGCTATGAAGAAAGAAGTGGCACAGTTTGTGTCAGCCTGCAAAGTGTGTCAGAGGGTGAAGCTGGAACATCAGAAGCCGGCTGGAATGCTTAACCCGCTACCTATTCCAGAGTGGAAATGGGAAAATATAGCTATGGACTTCGTAGTGGGGTTACCGGCGACGTCCAACAGATTAGACTCCATATGGGTGGTTGTGGACAGACTCACCAAATCTGCTACTTCATCCCTGTCAGGAGTGGCTATTCTGTGGACAAGTTGGCGCAGGTGTATGTCGATGAGATTGTCAGGCTGCATGGGGTTCCTGTTTCGATAGTGTCAGATAGAGAGGGCCCAGTTCACCTCAGATTTTGGCGGAGTCTGCAGAATGCCATGGGTACTAGGTTGGGATTTTAGCACTGCTTTCCATCCACAGACGGACGGACAATCAGAAAGGGACCATCCAGACCATAGAGGATATGCTCAGAATGTGCGTGCTGGACTTTGGCGGTTCTTGGAGGCAACATCTACGTTTGGTGGAGTTTGCCTACAATAACAG
>NW_025215448.1:0-16364 GCF_001659605.2 Manihot esculenta | reverse complement strand
AGGTTCATATGATCGGACCTATAGAGTCAGTGTTGGCTCAGACAGGTTTAGAAGTGTCAAGCACAATAGGAAATCATGTCCACTAGGATAGGGTCTTGAGTCCTATCTGTGTATGTTGATATGCCATGAGTGGTGTATGTGTATGATTGATATGTGATGTTTATGTGCTAAAGTGGTATGTTATATGTTGTGTTTCCAGAGCAAAGATGCGAGGAACTCGTCGATCAGCTCGATTGACTGGAGTCCCACCAGAGAATGAGCCAGCTGCTCGTCCTCCTGCATTGCCAAGGGCAAGGTCTCAGAGATCTAGCAGGGAAGGTACGTCAATAGACCTAGAAGGTCTGTCGACGAGAGCAGAAGAGGAACAGCTAGGGGAGGAAGATCAGAGAAAGGAGGGAAGCTATGGGAGATAGATGACAGCATGGGTATAGGCAGTTTTGAGAAGGTATGGAGAGTCGCAGGGAGGTGCTCAGACCTCAGGTTTTGGCTATCCAGAGTATCCGATGGGAGGTATGTCGGAGTACTCGAGTTTGTGCCATATCCTCCTTATATGCCTTATATGCCTTATCCTTACTACCCACCATATCCTATGTTATCCATTTTCCCCTACCCATCCAAGTGCAGCACACCTAGAGCCAAATGAACCAGTACTACCACCAGAACCAGTAGCCCCTGTTGTTGACAGACATGAACCTAGCTCATCTGGAGGTAAAGTCCAAATGACGGAGTACTTGAAATTGGATGCTCCTAATATAACACAGGAGATGATCCATTTGATTACCTCAGAGCAGTTAGGATGATCACCGGTGAATTGGGAGCAGATGATAGGAGAGCCATTGAGATGGCAGGTTTCACAATAAAATGCAAGAAAGCCAGAGAATGGTTTAAGAATTATGTGGAGCCTAGAATGGACAGCATGTCATGGGAGAGTTCGCCAATGAGTTTGCAGGGTGGGCTTTTCCTGACAGTTCCAGAGAGATGAAGTAATTGAATTTACAGTTGAGACAGACAGATGAGATGAGTGTTGATGAATTCACAGATAAGTTCCTGGATCTGCTTCAGTACGTGGGTCAAGCCTATGATACTGATCAGAAGAAAGCAAGGAGATATACCATGAGACTTCATCCCAGGTATTCTTCTTTGATTCTTCCAGCAGAAAAGGAGAGTTTTCACTCTATATAGACGCAGCCAGGAAAATGGAAGCTAGTGCCAATATTCAGAAACAGTCAAAGGCACAGGCTTCGGGTTCTAAAGCCCCCACACCAAGCAGTAAAGATGGGATAGAGCGAAAGGAACAAAGAGTAAGTTCTGGAATAAAGTCAAGTCAGGTCTGGGAATAGGTAGTGGCTCAAGCTCTGGCACAGCTCCAGTCTGCAGACGATGCGGAAACCACATGGAGGAGTTTGTCGGTGGGATCTACAGCTTGTTTTCGATGTGGACAGGAAGGGCATATTGCTCGGGATTGTCCGCAGATGACTTTTGCACCATCCCAGCAGATGAGTTCAGGCAGTGTGGTACAGCCAGTTGTACGGCCAGCAGCTCCAGTCATGCCTCAGACTAGTGGCAGAGGTAGAGGGAGAGGGGTAGCCTCTACTTCAGCAGCAGGTTCCCGAGGTGGAAATCCGGTAGCCCCAGCACGGATTTTCACAGTGACACAGGAGGAGGCTAACACGTCGAACACAGTGGTGTCAGGTAATCTCATCATTGGGTGTTCAGATGTGTATGCTTTGATGGACCCCGGTGCTTCTCATTCCTTTATTGCTTCGAGAGCCATAGAGAGATTGGGTTTGATCAGTTCTGAGTTAGAGTATCCTCTCTGGGTCAGTGGACCTAGATGTGACCCATCAGTGGCAGTGTCAGTCTGTCGTTTCAGTCCAGTGTTTATCGAGGGTAGATACCTTCCAGCTGACCTTGTGGTTCTAGATTTGACGGATTTTGATGTCATTCTAGGGATGGATTGGTTATCTACATATAGTGCTACGTTGGACTGTCGAGAGAAGTTAGTGAGTCTCAGAGACCAGGATGGGTCAGAGTGTGTCTTCAGAGGAGACAGGAGAGGTACACCCAGAGGTATGATTTCAGCCCTTCAGGCTCGTCGTTTGCTTAGGAGGGGTTGTCAGGGGTTTTCTAGCTCATGTGAGAGAGCTAGACAGTCAGGTGAGGGAACCAGCCACAGTACCAGTAGTCCGAGAGTTTCTCGATGTCTTCCCAGACGATTTGCCAGGACTACCACCTGATAGGGAGATAGGATTTGAAATTGAATTACTGCCAGGTACTAGACCTATCTCTATTCCTCCCTACAGGATGGCGCCAGCTGAGTTAACAGAGTTGAAAGACCAGTTACAGGACTTGGTAGATAAGGGTTTCATCCGCCCTAGTACCTCACCTTGGGGTGCTCCAGTGCTCTTTGTCAGAAAGAAGGATGGATCCCTCAGACTTTGTATCGACTACAGACAGTTGAACAAGGTCACTATCAAGAATAGGTATCCCTTACCTCGGATTGATGATCTATTTGACCAGCTAGCTGGAGCAGGTTGTTTCTCGAAAATAGATCTGAGATCTGGGTATCATCAGTTGAGAGTCAAAGAGGCAGATGTGCCTAAGACAGCTTTCCGGACCAGATATGGGCATTATGAGTTCTTAGTGATGCCGTTCGGGTTGACTAACGCCCCTGCAGCATTTATGGATCTCATGAACAAGGTATTCAGTGAGTTTCTGGATCACTTTGTCATTGTGTTTATCGATGATATCTTAGTGTATTCCAGAGATGCAGAGGAGCATGCCCAGCATCTGAGGATCGTGTTGCAGACACTGAGAGAGCATGGTTTATATGCCAAGTTCTCGAAGTGTGAGTTTTGGTTACGGAGCATTGCCTTCTTGGGACATGTAGTATCAGCAGAGGGTATTGAGGTAGACCCCAAGAAGATAGAGGCTGTAGCTAACTGGCCCAGACCCACGACAGTGACTGAGATTAAAAGCTTTCTGGGACTGGCAGGTTACTACAGGAGGTTCGTTCAGAACTTCTCAAAGATAGCAGCTCCTATGACCAAATTGACTCAGAAGAACCAGAAGTTTATCTGGTCAGACCAGTGTGAAGAGAGCTTTGAGGAGCTCAAGAGGAGATTGACAACAGCACCAGTGTTAGCTCTGCCTGTCAGTCATGAAAAGTTCACAGTGTTCTGTGATGCATCTCGAGTGGGATTGGGTTGTGTATTGATGCAGAGTGATAGAGTAATAGCTTATGCTTCTAGACAGTTGAAGAAGCACGAGTTGAGTTACCCTACCCATGACCTCGAAATGGCAGCAGTTATCTTTGCACTTAAGATGTGGCGGCATTACCTCTACGGGGTTAAATGCGAGATCTTCACTGATCACAAGAGTTTACAGTACATCTTAAGTCAGAGAGAGCTGAATTTGCGGCAAAGATGGTGGGTCGAATTGCTCAGTGATTATGATTGTAAAATCCAGTATCATCCGGGTAAGGCGAATGTTGTCGCAGACGCCCTAAGCCGGAAGTCATTAGGCAGTTTATCCCATATAGCAGCAGAGCGGAGACCAGTTGTGATGGAGCTTTATAAGCTCTTTGACGAGGGATTACAGCTAGAGTTGTCTGGTACAGGTGCGTTGATAGCACAGATGAGAGTGACACCTGTGTTTCTGGAGCAGATAGCTCAGAGACAGCATGAGGACCCTGAGTTGATGAAAATTGCCAGGACTGTTCAGTCAGGCAATAGTGTAGCGTTCAGATTTGACAGCAAAGGGATCCTTCGCTATGGGAGTCGACTTTGTGTACCAGATCGGGGCAGTGTGAAGGAAGACATTATGAGGGAAGCTCATAATGCGAGGTATAGTGTTCACCCAGGAGCCACCAAGATGTATCAGGATCTGAAAAGGGTCTATTGGTGGCCAGCCATGAAGAAAGAAGTGGCGCAGTTTGTGACAGCCTGTGAGGTGTGTCAGAGGGTGAAATTAGAGCATCAGAAACCAGCCGGAATGCTTAACCCATTACCGATTCCAGAGTGGAAATGGGAGAACATAGCCATGGATTTTGTAGTGGGTTTACCAGTAGCGTCCAACAGGATAGACTCGATATGGGTGATTGTGGACAGACTCACGAAATCTGCTCATTTTCTTCCTGTACGGAGTAACTATTCTGTGGATAAGTTGGCACAGGTCTATCTGGATGGGATAGTGAGATTACATGGAGTTCCAGTGTCTATAGTTTCAGACAGAGGACCTCAGTTTACCTCCCGCTTTTGGCGGAGTCTGCAAAGTGCGATGGGCACGAGATTGGATTTTAGTACTGCTTTCCACCCACAGACTGATGGACAGTCAGAAAGGACCATCCAGACCATAGAGGATATGCTTCGACTATGTGTGTTAGACTTTGGCGGTTCTTGGAGGCAGCATCTACCTTTGGTGGAGTTTGCCTACAATAACAGTCATCATGCTAGCATTGGGATGGCTCCTTATGAAGCATTATATGGGAGGAAGTGCAGATCCCCTGTTTGCTGGGAAGAGGTAGGAGAGAAGGCTCTTGCAGGGCCAAAATTAGTAGACATTACCAGTAGAATGGTGCCCATGATTAGAGAGAGAATCAGAACAGCGCAGAGTAGACAGAAAAGTTATGCAGACGTTCGCAGAAAGCAGTTAGAATTTCAAGAGGGTAATTGGGTATTGCTGAAAGTGTCTCCAATGAAAGGAGTGGTTCGTTTTGGCAAGAAAGGTAAATTGGCTCCACGGTACATTGGACCCTTTGAAGTGTTGCAGAGGATCGGAAATGTGTCGTATAAGCTGGATTTACCTGTTTCTATGGAGAGAATTCACCCGGTATTTCATGTTTCTATGCTACGACAGTTTGTGTCAGATCCAAATCAGGTTCTGAGTGAGCCTGAAGTGGAGATTCATACGGATCTCACCTATATAGAGCAGCCAGTACGGATTCTGGACACGCAGATCAGACAGCTAAGGAACAAGGAGATTCCGATGGTGAAAGTTCTATGGAACCACCATAATCTAGAAGAGTGCACCTGGGAGACGCGGGAGTCTATGCTCCAGCAGTATCCATATTTGTTTTGAGGTTAGTTTTCTCTGTTTCATGTGTTAATTGTGTGTTTTAGGAACATCCGAGGACGAATGTTCTTAAGGAGGGGAGAATGTAATACCCGGCTAGAATCCGGCACCAGAATTCCTATTGTCTGGTGGAATCCGGGGTGCTGGGATTCGAGAAAAGGGTAGGAGTGTTGTTTTCTAAGTGTTATGATGTGTTGTAAGGTGTATAAGTTATATAGTTGTGAGTTTTGAAGAAAAAGTAGTTCATGGAGACTTCAGCCAAGTTCGGCCGCCGAAGGTAAGTTCGGCCGCCGAAAGTGCCCAATGTTCAGCTTTTGAAATTCACGTTCGGCCCCCGAATGTTGCATGGTTTCGCATGCGATTGGGCAGCCGAAGCTGAGTTGGCTAGTGAGCTGAGTCATGTTTGTTTTGACAAGTGTTGGCCTCAGATTCTTGCCATGGAATGACCACGTCTCTTATGACTCATCTGTACATGTTTTTGGTTGGTCTTCCAGCAGTTTGAGGTGCTTGCAAAGGTGTTGAGAGTTGAGAGAAACAAAAGTTACGCTTTTGAGATTTTGAGAGTTGAAGAGAGGTTGATCTGTTTTTCCTTTGTTCAGTGTGTGTATCTTCCTGTTTCCAGAGGTAAGGGCAGTTTTAGACCCTGTTTATATATTTTCTGAAGAGTGAAAGGAAGGAGAAGCATGCTTAGGTTATTCATGGTAGTTTTTGCTGATTTATGTATGTATACATGTTGATGTGTGATGTTTGTTTTGTTGTTTGGGGTTATTAGCTAGTTTTGGACCCCTGTGAACATATACTTGAGTATATGTGTGTTGAATACGTGAAGGATACATGTTAGACCGTGGTGAAGGGAAGGAGGAGATGGTTTGCCGTTGAAGCTGAGTTCTGGAGGAACTCAGGTTCGGCAGCCGAAGGTTCATTCGGCCGCCGAACCTCTTGCATGGTGGCTTTGGCTGCCACAGCTTGTCCCGTGAGTTTTGCATGTTCGGCTCTGTTTGGGGACTTCGGCCGCCGAAGGTGCCGCCGAAGGTGCTTGAGTTTCGTCTCTGGAGAGGACATTCGGCCGCCGAACCTGCCGCCGAAAGTGTCCTGTCCAGTTTTCTTTTGCATGCTTTGCATGGATAGTTGAGTGAGTTTAAGGGGAGTCTTGGGGAGTTTAAGAGAGTTATTTCTACGTTTGTTTGGTCCCTCATTTGAGTCCATTTGTATAGGTACAGACTAGAGGAACCAGAGAGAGCAGCAGTGAGTACTGCTCCAGAGGTTCAGAGCCTGCAGAGTCAGTCAGTCTAGCGAGCCAGAGGTGAGTGGAACTAACTGATGACTTTTAATTGAACCATAAACGGCTTTTAGCATATCTCATGCATCATGTTTATGCCATAGGTTGATTGCATTAGTATTCACGAATATGTTGCATTGCATCGTTATTTGGTGATGTGAGTGAATGCTGAATGATCCCATAGTCTCAGACAGGAAGTCCAAGAGCCTTTGACTACGCCCTGGCAAGTATAGCAAAGTCTAGGAGCCTTTGACTACGCCCTGGCAGGTATAGCAAAGTCCAGGAGCCTTTGACTACGCCCTGGCAATGGTAAGTACAGAGGTGTTATATACACATATACATATATGACAGGAAGACCAGGTGCTCGATTCTACGCCCTGGCACAGAGTTACTGGGACTATGTGGTGACAGGTTTACTCTTGATGTGGCTTGTCTGTGATATGGTGCATTCCATGAGATCATATTTGTAATACCCGGCTCGAGTCCGGCATCGGAATTCCTGTAGTCCGGTGGAATCTTGGGTGTCGGAACCCTCGAGAAGGGTAATGCATATGTTTTCCAAGGTATTTTCACTTGTTTTCATGTTTTGAAGTGTGAAAAGCATTGAGTTTTGAAAGAAAAGCAACAAGGGAGAAATGTAAAGGTTCGGCCGCCGAAGGTCACTTTCGGCCGCCGAACATTGCATGGTTGCGGCTTCACGTTCGGCTGCCGAAGGTGGTCTGGCCAGCCACCTATAAAAGGGCCAAAGGTCGGTGAGAGGAGGGTATTTTCTCCTCCACTTGCAGCCAGAGGTGAGTTTCAGCCTCTCCACGTTGACTTTCATGTTTTTCATGATTTTCATCAAATCTTTCAAGAGTTTTAAGAGTTTTGGTGATTTATGAAGGGTTTGAGAAAAAGAAACAAGTTTTGAAGCTTGGAGCTTTGGAAGAGCTTTTCTTCATATCTCCACGTTAGGACCCTTCATCCTTACGTTGTGTAAGAGGTAAGTGAAGATCCTGAGCTTCTTTGATGATTTTGCAAGGTTTTATAAAGTTTGTATGGGTAGTATGCATGTTTAGGTTTAGGTGAGGTTTTGGTGATTTGTGGTGTTCCAGCATGTGTAAGTGTTATGTGCTATGTTTGTTTGGGGTTTTAGGGTAGTTTGAGACCCCTTTGGGCATATCTATGTGTATATGCTAGTTGGGAGTAGTTGCTATGCATGTTTGTAGGTTTTTGGGCAAAGTTTGCATGAAACAGAGCAGGGTTCTGTCCTTCGGGCAAAACCAGGTTCGGCCGCCGAAGGAAGGTTCGGCCGCCGAACCCTTTGTGGAGGCAGTTCGGCTGCCAAAGGTTGCCCCCGAAAGCAAGGCTTTCGGTTTAGAAAGAGCCTTTCGGCCGCCGAAAGAGGGAGTTCGGCCGCCGAAAGTGTGTGAGTTTCGTCTCTGGACGAGACCTTCGGCCGCCGAAGGTGCCGCCGAAAGTGCATGAGTTTCGTCTCTGGAGTGGGGTTTCGGCCGCCGAACCTGCCGCCGAAAGTGCCCTGTCCAGCTTTCTTTTGCATGTTTTATGTGATGGTTTTAGGATTGTTTAGAGGGGTTTTGGGGCGTTTCTTAGAGATGTTCTTGAGTGAGTTTGGTCCCTCATTTGAGTCCACCTGTGTAGGTACGGACCAGAGGAATCAGGGAAATCAGCAGTGAGTCCAGTGTCAGAACCTGCAGTGTCAGTGCAAAGATAACCAGAGGTGAGTGGAATTTAACGTAATGTTTTAATATGATATGATAACTGATATTTTCTCATGCTTCATGCATCATGACTATGCTATAGGGTGAGTGCATTAGTGTACACAAAGATGATGCATTGCATTTATCCTTGTACTTGGCATTGCTCCTTGTACATTGCTTATGTGAGACGGCACGGACTTCGTGAGGATTCATTAGCCCTCAGAGGAAGACCTGGAACAGCCCTACGGGGACCAGGCACAACAGAAAGACCTAGAACAGCCCTACGGGGACCAGGCACATGGTACTTAGGTACCCCAGATTAGATAGAGGGATTTTTGATCCGTCCGGCCGAGGTGATGTGCTTATATGTTGCATTCCATGAGAGCATGTTTTATCACCTGTTATTTTATTATTCTACTCACTGGGCTATCGTAGCTCATCCCTCTCCCCTAACTCCAGTTGTGCAGGTTCAGAGGTCAGAGAGAACTCAGCAGGGTACAGGAAGAGTTTTGTAATAGCTAGCGTGGACATGTCATTGTATAGAGATAGTGTATATGTATAGAATGGTGTTTGATTTATAAGACTTGTAATCCCTTTGTAGCGTCACATGATCAGTTTATGTATGTTTCTTTATTGTTGTATGTTTATGAGCAAAACCAGGCTTAACATGATGAGTTTGATCCGCCTAGGGCCATGAGGAGCTCTAGTAGGGATTAGTAGAGAATAGAAAGATTGCATGCACAGGTTAAGCCTTGGAATGAAGAAAAGTTTTATGTTTTTACAGCAAATGTATGATCATGTATGGGATTTCACAGGTATACAGACAGAATAGCAGGCTTACTACGGGTCCCGGCGACCTTAAGTCGATCTGGATCCTAGTGCCGGTGGCAGTTCGGTTTCCGGGCTGTTACAGATTGGTATCAGAGCCCTAGGTTCACATGGTCGGACCTATAGAGAGAGAGTTGGGCTCATAGAGAGGTTTAGTAGGTCAAGCACCATAGGAAAAACATGTCCACTAGGATAGGATGTTAGTCCTGTCTATGCTGATGTGCCATGCCCTGAGTTATGCATGTGCATGTTTTTGATGTGTTGCTGATGTGTTATATGATTTGTTGTTTGCCAGAGAGTGAAGATGCGAGGAACTCGTCGATCCGCGAGATTGACTGGAGTCCCACCTGTAAGTGAGGGTACAGCTGCTCGTCCACCTGCCTTGCCCTTGGCAAGATCTCACAGGTCAAGCAGGGAAGGAACGTCACGAGACCCTAGAAGGTCTTCTGACGAGAGCAGGAGAGGATTAAACAGAGGGGGAAGGTCAGTAGAAGAAAGAGGTGTGATGGAAGAGGGTCAGAGTAGAGATGTAAGCATGGGTGTAGGAAGGTCAGAAGAAGGTATGGGGGAATCCCAGGGAGGCATGCAGGCCTCAGGATTTGGCTATCCACCCTTTCCACAGGGCCCAGAGTATCCGATGGGAGGCACGTCGGATTACTCCAGCTTTGCTCCATATCCACCCTACATGCCATATATGCCCTATCCTTCCTTTTATCCACCATATCACATGTATCCACCCCCACCTGTTCATCCAAGTCCAGTACAGCCTGAAGTGAGGGAACCAGTTCCTCCACCACCACCTCCTGAACCAGTAGCCACTGTTGTGGAAGCACAGCAACCCAGTTCTTCAGGGGGAAGTAAGGTGAAGATGACTGAGTACTTAAAGTTGGATGCTCCTAAATTCAATACAGGAGATGATCCCTTTGAGTATCTTAGTGCAGTGAGAATGATAACAAGTGAGTTGGGAGCAGATGATGGTAGAGCCATTGAGATGGCAGGGTTCACGTTAAAGTGTAAGAAAGCAAGAGAATGGTTCAAGAACTATGTGGACCCGAGACTTGAGAGTATGACATGGGAAGAGTTCGCCAACGAATTTGCTGGATGGGCTTTTCCTGACAGTTCTAGGGAACTAAAGGTTGTGGAGTTTGAGCAGTTGCGACAGACGGAGGAGATGAGCGTTGATGCATATACAGATAAGTTCCTGGAATTGTTGCCATATGTCGGTCAGGCATATGAGACAGATCAGAAGAAGGCAAAGAGATATGCCACAAGGCTTCATCCCAGGTATTTCTCTTTGATTCTTCATGCGGAGAAGGAAAGTTTCCACTCTATTGTGGATGCTGCTAGAAAGATGGAGGCTAGTGCCATAAGTCAAGGTGTAGTCACGGCACAGTCTTCTGGTGTTAAACCAGGTTCCTCCTCACAGAGTACAGTAAGTGCAAGTAAGAAGAGATGGGAGAAATTCAGAGGAAAGAGAGGCAAGGTCTGGAACAGGCTTAAGTCGGGTCTGGGAATGAGTAGTAGTTTCAGTTCTGGCGCAGAGTTTCCAGTATGCAAGAGGTGTGGCAAACAGCATAGAGGAGCTTGTCAGTTGGGATCCACAGCCTGCTATAGATGTGGGCAGGAGGGACATTATGCACGAGAATGTCCTCAGGCGACTTTGGTTGCACCATCCCAGCAGATGAGTACGGGCAGTGTAGTCCAGCCCGTAGTTTCAGCCATACCACCAAGCAGTGGTAGAGGAAGAGGAAGAGGGGCAGCCTCTTCATCAGGGATGGGTTCCCGAGGTGCAGGTCCGTCAGCCCCAGCACGGATTTTCACCCTGACTCAGCAGGAGGCAGACACGTCGAACACGGTGGTGTCAGGTAATCTCATCATTGGGTGTTCCGAGGTGTATGCTTTAATGGACCCCGGTGCTTCTCACTCTTTCATTTCTTCTAGAGCTGCAGAGAGGTTGGGTCTGATAGTGTCTGAGTTAGAGTGTCCTCTATGGGTCAGTGGACCCAAATGTGATCCATCTTTGGCAGAGTCAGTCTGTCAGTTCAGTCCAGTGTGCATAGAGGGTAGATACCTTCCAGCTGACCTGGTGGTTCTAGAGTTGACAGATTTTGATGTCATTCTAGGGATGGATTGGTTATCTACGTATGATGCTACCCTGAACTGTAGAGATAAGGTAGTCAGTGTCAGAGACCAGGATGGGTCAGAGTGTGTCTTCAGAGGAGACAGGAGAGGGACACCTAGGGGTTTGATATCAGCCCTCCAGGCTCGTAGAATGTTAAGGAAGGGGTGTCAGGGGTTCCTAGCTTATGTGAGAGAGCTAGACAGTCAGGTTAGGGAACCATCCTCAGTACCAGTTGTTAGAGACTTCCCAGATTTGTTTCCTGAAGAGCTTCCAGGACTACCACCGGATAGGGAAATAGAGTTCGAGATTGAGTTGATGCCCAATGCCAGACCGATCTCTATTCCTCCCTATAGGATGGCACCAGCAGAGTTGCGAGAGTTGAAAGAACAGTTACAGGATTTGGTAGCTAAGGGTTTCATCCGCCCGAGTACCTCACCCTGGGGTGCTCCAGTATTATTTGTCAGAAAGAAGGATGGACCTCTGAGACTTTGTGTCGACTACAGACAGTTGAACAAAGTCACTATCAAAAATAAGTATCCATTACCCAGGATCGATGATCTATTCGACCAGCTGGCAGGAGCAGGTTGTTTTTCAAAAATAGATCTGAGATCTGGATACCACCAGTTGAAGATCAGGGAAGGAGATGTATCCAAGACTGCTTTCAGAACCAGATATGGGCATTATGAGTTCCTTGTGATGCCGTTCGGGTTGACTAACGCCCCTGCAGCATTCATGGATCTCATGAACAGAGTTTTCAGGGAGTACTTGGATCGTTTTGTGATCGTCTTTATTGATGATATCTTGGTGTACTCCAGGAATGCAGAGGACCATGCCCAGCATCTGCGGATAGTGCTGCAAACCTTGAGAGAGCATGGCTTGTATGCCAAGTTCTCCAAGTGCGAGTTCTGGCTAAGGAGCATTTCCTTTTTGGGACATGTTGTATCAGAGGACGGTATATCAGTAGATCCCAAAAAGGTAGAGGCAGTAGCCAACTGGCCTACACCCACTACAGTGACAGAGATCAAGAGTTTTCTGGGTTTGGCAGGCTACTATCGGAGGTTCGTTCAGGACTTCTCGAAGATAGCTGCTCCTATGACCAGACTGACCAGAAAGAATCAGAAATTTGTGTGGTCAGAGGAATGTGATGAGAGTTTTGCGGAGTTGAAGCGACGGTTAACTTCAGCACCGGTGTTAGCTCTGCCGATCAGTGATGAAGATTTCACAGTGTTCTGTGATGCATCCCGAGTGGGATTAGGTTGTGTGTTGATGCAGAATGACCGAGTGATAGCTTATGCTTCTAGACAGCTGAAGAAGCACGAGCTGAATTACCCGACACACGATCTTGAGATGGCAGCTGTGATCTTTGCACTTAAGATGTGGAGGCATTACCTCTATGGGGTAAAATGTGAGATCTATACGGATCATAAGAGCCTGCAGCACATCTTAAGTCAGAGAGAGTTAAACTTGAGGCAGAGACGGTGGGTAGAATTGCTCAGTGATTATGATTGTAAAATCCAGTATCATCCGGGCAAGGCTAATGTTGTAGCTGATGCATTAAGCCGAAAGTCACTTGGCAGTTTATCCCACATTGCAGTAGAGAGAAGACCGGTGGTGAAGGATTTCTACAAGCTCGTGGAAGAAGGGTTACAGTTGCAGTTATCTGGTACAGGTGCGTTGATCGCACAGATGAGAGTAACACCAGTGTTTCTAGAGCAAGTGGCTCTGAAACAGCACGAAGACCCCGAGTTAGTAAAGATTGCCAGGACTGTTCAGTCGGGCAACAGTGCAGAGTTTAGATTTGACGGAGAGGGGATTCTTCGGCACGGTAAGAGGTTATGTGTACCAGATGATAGCAGTTTGAAAGCCGACATTATGAGGGAAGCTCATAATACGCGGTATAGTATTCACCCGGGAGCCACCAAGATGTATCAAGATCTGAGAAGGGTGTATTGGTGGCCAGCAATGAAGAGAGAAGTGGCACAGTTTGTGTCAGCCTGCGAGACATGTCAAAGGGTGAAGCTAGAGCACCAGAAGCCGGCTGGAATGCTTAACCCACTGCCAATTCCAGAATGGAAATGGGAGAACATAGCTATGGATTTTGTAGTGGGGTTACCGGCGACGTCTAACAGACTAGACTCCATATGGGTGATTGTGGATAGACTCACTAAATCTGCTCACTTCATTCCAGTCAGGAGTAACTACTCTGTAAACAAGTTGGCGCAGGTGTATGTAGACGAGATAGTAAGGTTGCATGGAGTTCCAGTGTCGATAGTATCAGATCGAGGACCTCAGTTCACCTCCAGGTTTTGGCGGAGTCTGCAGAACGAAATGGGCACAAGGTTGGATTTCAGCACTGCTTTCCATCCACAGACAGACGGTCAGTCAGAGAGGACCATCCAGACCATTGAAGATATGCTGAGAATGTGTGTGTTAGACTTTGGCGGTTCTTGGAGGCAGCATCTACCTCTGGTGGAGTTTGCCTACAACAACAGCCATCATGCTAGCATAGGGATGGCTCCTTATGAAGCTTTGTATGGGAGGAAGTGCCGAACACCTGTTTGCTGGGAAGAGGTAGGAGAGAAAACTCTTGCAGGGCCAGAGTTAGTTGAGATAACCAGCAAGTTAGTGCCTATCATCAGAGAGAGGATCAGAACAGCTGTAAGCAGACAGAAAAGCTATGCAGACATCCGTAGGAAGCAGATAGAGTTCCAGGAGGGGGATATGGTATTGCTTAAGGTGTCTCCGATGAAGGGAGTGGTTCGCTTTGGAAGGAAGGGTAAGCTAGCCCCACGGTACATTGGTCCCTTTGAGATCTTGCAGAGGATCGGGCCTGTATCGTATAAGCTAGATTTACCGGCTTCTATGGAAAGAATTCACCCGGTATTCCATGTTTCTCTGTTGCGAAAGTTTGTGTCAGATCCAGAGAAAGTTCTTAGTGAACCTGAGGTGGAAATCTTAAGTGATCTCACCTATGTAGAGCAGCCAGTGCGGATCCTTGACACCCAGATCAGAAAGCTGAGAAACAAGGAGATACCAATGGTGAAAGTTCTGTGGAACCACCACAACCTAGAAGAGTGCACTTGGGAGACTCGGGAGTCCATGCTCCAGCAATACCCATATCTGTTTTAAGGTTAGTTTTTCCCCTTTTCTATGTGTTTATGTTGTGTTAGGGACATTCGGGGACGAATGTCTTAAGGGGGGGAGAATGTAATACCCGGCTCGAGTCCGGCATCGGAATTCCTGTAGTCCGGTGGAATCTTGGGTGTCGGAACCCTCGAGAAGGGTAATGCATATGTTTTCCAAGGTATTTTCACTTGTTTTCATGTTTTGAAGTGTGAAAAGCATTGAGTTTTGAAAGAAAAGCAACAAGGGAGAAATGTAAAGGTTCGGCCGCCGAAGGTCACTTTCGGCCGCCGAACATTGCATGGTTGCGGCTTCACGTTCGGCTGCCGAAGGTGGTCTGGCCAGCCACCTATAAAAGGGCCAAAGGTCGGTGAGAGGAGGGTATTTTCTCCTCCACTTGCAGCCAGAGGTGAGTTTCAGCCTCTCCACGTTGACTTTCATGTTTTTCATGATTTTCATCAAATCTTTCAAGAGTTTTAAGAGTTTTGGTGATTTATGAAGGGTTTGAGAAAAGAAACAAGTTTTGAAGCTTGGAGCTTTGGAAGAGCTTTTCTTCATATCTCCACGTTAGGACCCTTCATCCTTACGTTGTGTAAGAGGTAAGTGAAGATCCTGAGCTTCTTTTGATGATTTTGCAAGGTTTTATAAAGTTTGTATGGGTAGTATGCATGTTTAGGTTTAGGTGAGGTTTTGGTGATTTGTGGTGTTCCAGCATGTGTAAGTGTTATGTGCTATGTTTGTTTGGGGTTTTAGGGTAGTTTGAGACCCCTTTGGGCATATCTATGTGTATATGCTAGTTGGGAGTAGTTGCTATGCATGTTTGTAGGTTTTGGGCAAAGTTTGCATGAAACAGAGCAGGGTTCTGTCCTTCGGGCAAAACCAGGTTCGGCCGCCGAAGGAAGGTTCGGCCGCCGAACCCTTTGTGGAGGCAGTTCGGCTGCCAAAGGTTGCCCCGAAAGCAAGGCTTTCGGTTTAGAAAGAGCCTTTCGGCCGCCGAAAGAGGGAGTTCGGCCGCCGAAAGTGTGTGAGTTTCGTCTCTGGACGAGACCTTCGGCCGCCGAAGGTGCCGCCGAAAGTGCATGAGTTTCGTCTCTGGAGTGGGGTTTCGGCCGCCGAACCTGCCGCCGAAAGTGCCCTGTCCAGCTTTCTTTTGCATGTTTTATGTGATGGTTTTAGGATTGTTTAGAGGGGTTTTGGGGCGTTTCTTAGAGATGTTCTTGAGTGAGTTTGGTCCCTCATTTGAGTCCACCTGTGTAGGTACGGACCAGAGGAATCAGGGAAATCAGCAGTGAGTCCAGTGTCAGAACCTGCAGTGTCAGTGCAAAGATAACCAGAGGTGAGTGGAATTTAACGTAATGTTAAATATGATATGATAACTGATATTTCTCATGCTTCATGCATCATGACTATGCTATAGGGTGAGTGCATTAGTGTACACAAAGATGATGCATTGCATTTATCCTTGTACTTGGCATTGCTCCTTGTACATTGCTTATGTGAGACGGCACGGACTTCGTGAGGATTCATTAGCCCTCAGAGGAAGACCTGGAACAGCCCTACGGGGACCAGGCACAACAGAAAGACCTGGAACAGCCCTACGGGGACCAGGCACATGGTACTTAGGTACCCCAGATTAGATAGAGGGATTTTTGATCCGTCCGGCCGAGGTGATGTGCTTATATGTTGCATTCCATGAGAGCATGTTTTATCACCTGTTATTTTATTATTCTACTCACTGGGCTATCGTAGCTCATCCTCTCCCCTAACTCCAGTTGTGCAGGTTCAGAGGTCAGAGAGAACTCAGCAGGGTACAGGAAGAGTAGTTTTGTAATAGCTAGCGTGGACATGTCATTGTATAGAGATAGTGTATATGTATAGAAATGGTGTTGATTTATAAGACTTGTAATCCCTTTGTAGCGTCACATGATCAGTTTATGTATGTTTCTTTATTGTTGTATGTTTATGAGCAAAACCAGGCTTAACATGATGAGTTTGATCCGCCTAGGGCCATGAGGAGCTCTAGTAGGGATTAGTAGAGAATAGAAAGATTGCATGCACAGGTTAAGCCTTGGAATGAAGAAAAGTTTTATGTTTTTACAGCAAATGTATGATCATGTATGGGATTTCACAGGTATACAGACAGAATAGCAGGCTTACTACGGCCCGGCGACCTTAAGTCGATCTGGATCCTAGTGCCGGTGGCAGTTCGGTTCCGGGCTGTTACAATATTTTACTGAGA
>NW_025215447.1:0-16865 GCF_001659605.2 Manihot esculenta | reverse complement strand
AAACTCCTGGAGGTATTGAGGAAACACAAGAAAGCAATTGGGTGGACCTTGGAGGACATCAAAGGCATCTCACCCTCAACATGCATGCATCGGATACTTATGGAGGATGAGTGCAAACCTGTCTGTGAGGCTCAAAGAAGGCTGAATCCACCAATGATGGAGGTGTGAAGAAAGAAATAGTGAAGCTCTTAGATACTGGAGTCATCTACCATCTCTGACAGCAAGTGGATGAGTCCTATCCACGTAGTACCAAAGAAGACTGGGATTATCATTGTCCCTAATTCTGAAGGAGAGATAGTACCCACTCGTGTGCAAAATGGGTGGAGAGTTTGCATGGATTATAGAAAGCTCAATGCAGCCACAAGAAAGGACCACTTCCCCTTTCCCTTCATGACCAAATGCTTGAAAGACTTGCTGGAAAAAGCCATTACTGCTGCTTAGACGGATATTCTGGATTTTATCAAATCCCTGTTGCACCTGAAGATCAAGAGAAGACCACTTTCACATGTCCATTTGGCACCTTTGCATTTAAGAGGATGCCCTTCGGTCTTTGCAATGCATCAGCCACCTTCCAAAGGTGCATGATGAGTATTTTTTCTAACTATGTGAAGAAAATTATTGAAGTCTTCATGGATGATTTCACGGTGTATGGCAACTCTTTCCATGAATGCCTAGCCAACTTAGAGAAAATACTTCAAAGATGCTTGGAGACAAATTTGGTTTTGAACTATGTGAAGTGTCACTTCATGGTCAGCCATGGCCTAATCTTAGGCCACATTGTTTCAGAAAAAGGGATAGAGGTAGACAAAGCTAAAATAGACACAATCAAAAGTTTGCCATATCCAACCAGCATTCGGGAGATTGGCCATGCTGGTTTTTACAGGAGGTTCATCAAAGATTTTTCCAAGATAACTCAGCCTTTGTGCAGGTTACTTCAGCAGGATGTGCCATTCAACTTTGATGAAAGCTGCAAAACAGCCTTTGATTTGGTCAAATCACTGCTGATCACTGCCCCAATCATCTAGCCACCTAACTGGACCCTTCCTTTTGAGATCATGTGCGATGCCAATAACTTTGCTGTAGGTGCAGTGTTGGGAAAGCGTGTAGGTAACTCTCCTCATGTCATTCACTATGCCTCACGCACCCTAGATGCAGCACAATGTAATTATTCCACCACAGAAAAAGAGTTGCTGGCTGTGGTGTTTGCATTGGAGAAATTCTGATCCTATCTACTTAGGACAAAGGTGATTGTTTATTCAGACCATGCTGCATTGAGGTATTTGATGAAGAAAAAGGAGTCCAAACCAAGGCTGGTACGTTGGATACTACTGTTGCAGGAATTTGATGTGGAAATCCGTGACAAGAAAGGGAAGGAAAACCTTGTAGCTGATCACCTCAGCAGAATACTTTCAGAAATGGAGACCTGCCCCATCAATGAAGATTTTCCCGATGAGTACCTATTTGTTGTCCAAGAAGAAGAACCATGGTATGCTGATATAGTAAATTACCTTGCCACAGGTGATTTACCTTCTGATTTGCCCAAATACATGAGAGACAAGCTCAAGAAAGATGCAAGGTATTATGTGTGGGATGAGCCTTACCTATGGAAGCATTGTGCAGACCAAGTGATAAGAAGATGCATCTCGGATCAAGAAATACCTTCTGTCCTAGCCTTCTGCCACTCATATGGCTGTGGAGGACATTTTGGTTCACGCAAAACAGCCTTGAAAATTCTGGAATGTGGGTTATATTGGCCTAACATATTTCGAGATGCTTATCTATTTTGTAGGTCATGTGCAAGATGCCAACAAACAGGAAACCTCAGTGGCAGAAGTGAAATGCCATAAGCACCCATCATGGTATGTGAAATCTTTGACATTTGGGGCATTGACTTCATGGGACCCTTCCCTCCTTCCTTTGGCAACACCTACATACTGCTGGCTGTGGACTATGTGTCCAAGTGGATTGAGGCCAAAGCAACAAGGGCTAATGATGCAAAAATAGTTGTTGACTTTGTGAAAACCCACATCTTCTCCAGATTCAGCCTGCCCAAAGCCATAATCAGTGATTGAGGTACCCATTTCTACAACAAGGTAGTAGAAACTCTCCTTAAAAAGCACCATGTTGCCCACAGAACCTCTACTGCCTATCACCCTCAAACAAATGGGCTGGCCGAAGTCTCAAATAGGGAGATCAAGTCCATCTTGGAGAAAACAGTTTGCCCAAACCGCAAGGATTGGAGTATGCGCCTCAATGATGCCTTGTGGGCATATAGAACAGCCTACAAAACACCAATTGGAATGTCCCCATATAGGTTGATCTATGGAAAAGCTTGCCATCTACCCGTGGAACTTGAACACAAAGCCTATTGGGCTGTGAAGAGCTGTAATATGAATGAAAAAGAAGCTGGAATCAACAGGAAATTACAACTTCAAGAGCTAGAGGAGATTCGGCGTGATGCATATGAAGCTTCATGGGATTACAAAACAAAGACCAAAGCCTTCCATGACAAACATATCTCCAGGAAACAATTTCAGGTTGGTGACAAGGTCTTGCTTTTTGATTCAAGGTTCAAATTATTCCCTGGGAAGCTTCGGTCTAGGTGGATTGGGCCATTCTTGGTAGAACACATCTATCCACATGGGGCTGTGGACATACGCAGTCCACAAACAAGCAAAGTTTTCAAGGTCAATGGGCACCGTTTGAAGCAATTTTATGAAGGATTTACTGTTCATCTTGTGGAGGAGGTTCCCTTGGATCCCCTTCCCCAGCCTACTGACCAAGACAAGGCAGTTCAGCCCAAGACAGAAAACAAGGCGCTACTGAGAGACAGCCCAAATGAAGTGATTTGCCCAAATCACTGGGGCAAATTGACTGATTGTACCATAATCACAAGTGATCGGGGCAAGTGATTTGCCCAAATCACCCGACCAAATCGCCAGATCAGCCTATCATCAGAAAAGACGTGAACAGGGCCAATCAAGCAACTGCAATGAAGAAGTGATTTGGCCAAGTGATTTGTCCAAATCACTAACCAAATCACCCTGCCAAGAAGTCACAGACCCAGCATTAAATGATCAGGGCAGTTCAACTACCCCAAATCACTTTAATAGTTTTTTTTTAATTATTTTTCCCTCATGCTATCTTTTCTGCTTCATCTCTTTCTTCTTCTTCAAGACTTCCTTCACCGACGACGCCATTCCATCACCGGCGATATCAAGAACCATGGTCAGAATCAAGATGATGGCCATCGGCGGTCCCGGCAGGTGGAGGAGATGAGGGACGCCCAGACCTGTGCGCATTCCCACTGACAGTGATGAGGAGGCAATGGACAACCCTCCACCCGTCCCCACCACCACCGACACAGCACCGGCCACTGGAACAGAGACCAGGCGCTCCGACTCCCCGAACGTCCAGACCTATCACCGGCGAAACAAGGTGACGATGATTGAACCACCACCTTCCTCCCCACCAGTCGCAATGGACACCCAGGAAGACAAAACGCCTCCAAAAGCCACCACTTCACCGGCCATGGGCAGAAATGGCCAAGAACACCTTCACCGCCACCACCACCGCCACCGCCGAGCCTAGAGCGACAACCAGAGACCCCTATTAACACACATCCCGCAAGCCACGAAGAAGGCCATCTACCCAGTGATTTGCCCAAACCAGCACACCCAGATCACATCACTCAGGCCCTGACATTCAACAAGGCATCTGAACAAGCCAGGCTAGACAGAGTCTCTTCTTTGCCATACCATCCAGGTAAGCACATACACCATGGCACTCTTGAAGCACTGAGACTCCAAGACCAGGTACGTTCCCTTATCTCTGCCATTGGTTGGGACACATTCTTCTACCTTCACATGCCATCCTTCACTGAGCTCATACATGAGTTCTTCACCACATTCTACTTTGATAAGTTAGCCATGAACACCCTGCACACACTAGACACTGTAGGATTTAGGCTGTTAGGACAGCGATTTCGCTTGTCCCTGCATGAATTCAGCATTGCCATGGGCTGTGAATGCCCTGATTCCACCTGGGATTTCCCTACTGGATTCCAACCCAACACAGCCTATCAAGAACTCTGTGACAACCCACCAGACACATACTCCCCCACCAAGTCCAAAGATCTGTACCTCAAAAATCCCAGTCTTAAGTACATACACAGGTTCTTGGCATACACATTTTCTGGAAGGAAGGATGCACCCAACATCCTGACCAGAACAGAATTGTACATTTTGTGGAGTATGAGCACACACCAGAAAATTCACTTGGGCTACTGGGTTGCCACATAGCTCTCCAACACTATCCAATATCACAAACCATTGATTCTGGGCCATTTGATCACTACCATTGCAGTTAATCTGAAATTACTGCATCCAACATACACTGACTTCACCCCCACCAACAAACCAACCGCCCTGGACCTTCGAACTTTGGATGATATGGGGTAGCTTTGCAAAGTGGGGGACATCTTTTCTATTTCACCTGCAGGACCTCTCACACCATGCCATGAGCGTGTGTTCAGGAAGAAGACAGCCACCCAGACCACAATATACCAGCAACCTGCCCCAGCAGGTGGGACAGCAGAGGAAACAGAACAGGTACCACCAGATGAGCCACCTCTAGTGGCACCCCAGCAGGAAGCAAATCAGGCCCTTGAAGACATAGCACCAAACCAGACAGTAAAGGCTCGTCTCAGTAGAATTGAGGACAGAATGCATCATATGGAGCAACTATTGCAACTGCTGGTGGACCACTTTTTGCCTGCAAACCAAGACAAACAGTGATTTGGCCGAGTGATTTGCCCAAATCACTGACCAAATCACCCACAGGCTAGGAAGTCCCTTTCCCTCTTGATTTTTATTTATATATTTAACATTGAGGACAATGTTTGCAATAAGTGTGGGGGTACTGGGCATTATTTTTGCATTTTTTACATTATCTTTTGCTTTCTTTTTGTTTCTTTTTACATCTTTTTACCCTATTACACACACCAAAATTTTTTTCACACATTTTTTTCTTTTGCACACATCTTTCACTTTTGCACATACACACATAATTTTGTTTTAGCCTATTGCTCTACTCAATCATAGATGACAAAGTTAAAAGAGCTTCCTATCCCATGACCCCATTAAATTTTCCAACCCTTTAAACCTAAATTGAGCCATTTACAGTGTGTTACCTTTACTTAGGGAGCTCTTTCTCTTGAATTGAATCTTTAAATCTGCTGTGGCCAATAGGAAAGGAAAATAAAAATACATGCAATAAAAAGTTAGTGTAACTCTCTATGAGTTGATTTGCCCAAATTGTTATGAAAAGGAAAAAGAAAAAGAAAAACTCAGCAAATCAAAAAGCACAAAACACAACCTGTTTTGATGGTCTAAGACTATGAACAGAGCTAGTAGCCACTTGGACAAGTGACCAACTGAGTAACCGGGGTGGGTATCACCAATATGTACCTTCGCGTAAAAAGGTTGGTGACTTTTTCAGGCAAGAATAAAAAGTGCTGCTGAATAAAAAAGCTTAAAAGGGGGCAAGTCACTCTTAGGAGTTGCATTAAACCTAATATAAAAGAATAAGCATGATCAAATCAAAAACTTTCCCTTGGCCATGGTAGGTGATAGGAAACAAGGAAAGAGGGGACAACCTTAGTACATGTATCCTACACTGTGGTATTTCAACTTAGGAATCTAGAGGGGCTGATTAAGTGGTACTTAGGCTCAAAAGAAAAAGAAGCTTGATTGACTAAGTTATTTGTTGCTTGAGGACAAGTAAAAAGCTAAGTGTGAAGGTATTTGATGAAATATAATTTAGCCACATTTTTACTATCTTTATTACTGTTTAATTACACATTTTTCAGCTTAATTTATGGTTTTTGTCATGTTTTTATAGAAAAGGAAGAAAATGGAAAGTTGGAGAAAAAGTGCAGAAAAAGCTGGAAAAGTGATTGGGTCAAAGTGATTTGGCCAAATTACTGCCCAAATCAAGCATCAGAAGCAGAGGCAGGAAGCCGGGGCAGAAACCTGGAAGTGAATTCACAGAAACGATTTGGGCAAGTGATTTGCCCAAATCACCCGCCCAAATCACATTGACACAGTAAGGGATAGCAGAGCGGGAAAAAAGGTAGAATTCAAAATTCAAAAGCATTGAAGTCCTATACTACTTCATACACTTCAAGATCAATCCTAGGACATCTCCAAGAGTCACTCCAAGAAAGACTTTCTCAAGAAGAAGAATTTATCCATAATTAAATACAAAAGCAAAGAAGGAGTAAAAGACCACAAAAAGCCAATTCAAATTAGGATTCCAAGTCCTAATTCGATTAGGACTCTTCACCTATAAAAGGAGGCAGCCTCAAACCAGCAGAAAATCATCTCTCCACCTTCAGAATCACTGTAGAATTTCGGCAGCCCCTCTCCATCCTCCTTTCTTCTTTCTTTTGTGTATTTTTACCCACCATGAGTGGCTAAACAATTCTTTTTCTAGTTGAAGTTGGGGAATTTCAGATTTGTGATGAATTGGGAGATTTAAAACTCCATTATTAAACTCTTGTTTACTTTCAATATTTATGCAACTTGATCTTTCTATAATTATTGCTTTGCTTTTAGAATCAATTAAGGCCTGTTGCTTTTAATTGCTTGAGTAATATATTATTTGAATGATTTAGGTCCGTAATTACTTAGGTTGTTTAAACTCAAATATAATCAGTTGCATAATCTAAACTTGACCACGCGGTTGGCAAGGTTAGAATTAGGTTTCTCTAAGTCTTAAGGCAGTTAAAAGTTGAAAAGTAAAAATCCCCAAGGACGTTCCTTGGCAACTTGTTAACTAGTGTTTGATTAGTGAACGTTTCCTAATCATACTAAAATTAAGGAGAAATTTGGATTATGAGAAGCGTCTTCCACATCCTAAACTAATTTTTTGAAGTAAATAGGGGTATCAAAAAGATCAATGATCAATTCTAAACAAACTGAAATAGATCCATGCTTCAACTAGAATCCTTCTCCCATTGGAATTCTCATCTTTTTAAATTATTGCTTTCTCTTGCTATTTAATTTTAATTCATCAAATCAAAAACCCCCTCATTTTACTTTATTTGTTTACCATAGTCAATATTAGGAAAATCCATAGTGTCAATTCCCTGTGGTTTGACCCTATTGCCACTATCTACAAATTATTTTGTTGGTTGATAATAGGTTTATTTTTACGGCTTCGACAACCGCTATCAAATATACATGCCTCAACTTGGTTCAACATAACATATACATAAAAATTTTACATAAAGATCATGTAAACCGGGATTACAAAACTATCATTAGGGCAAAGCACAATTCTAATCCATAAGATATTACATGTCCACAACTTTACATTAAAACTGTACCAAAAGCTATGTCGACTCTCCCAAGCTATCTGCGCTCCTACAAACCTGGGGTTAGGGGAAAGGGATAAGCTATAAAAGTCTAGTGAGCAAAACATAAAAACAGTTTAATAAACATATGCTCTTATAGAATGCGTCACAACACAAACAATTCACAACAAGATGGACTTGTCACCAGTAACCCTCTACATAATCCAATGTGCCCGACCCTTGACGGAGCTCCTCAGGACTTTCGCTTAAACATAACATATTCATAAATGCCAAGGGCGTAGAATGGGCAGCCCTAGTCTTTCTCTTACATAGTGCCTGGGCGCGTAGAATGGGCAGCCCTGGTCTTCCGTATCCATCATAACATAACCTGCTCGAGGGCTAGTGGGTCATCCAATATCCATCCACAACAACAGTAATTTATGCAATGCATCATATTCGTGAATTCTAATGCAAACAACCTATTACATAACATGGCATTCGTGATGCATGAACATGCTAAAAAAGTTTGATTACTTTAAAACAAGAGATTAGTTCAGTTATACTCACCTCTGGCTGACACTTGACTAAAACTGTATTAGCCGACTCACTGCTGGTCTCTACGGTCTCTCAGGTCCGATCCTACACAGGTGGACTCAAGTGAGGGACCAAACATAACTCTTACAAGACTCTAAACAACTCCCCAAAAACATAACAAAACATGTATAGGAAACAAGCAAAGGAAGGCTGGGCAGGGGACTTTCGGTGGCAAGTTCAGCGGCCGAAGGTCCCTTCCAGATCCGAAAGTCAGGGACTTTCAGGGGCAAGTTCGGTGGCCGAAAGCCTTTCACAGATCCGAAAGTCACTAACCTTCGGGGGCAGGTTCGGCGGCCTAACCCCTTCACAGATTCGAAAGTCCATCCTTTTAGGGGAAGGTTAGGCGGCCAAAGGCTGCCTCCATAGACAGGTTTGGCGGCTGAATCTTATTTCGGCGGCCGAACCTGGGTTCTCCAGAATGACAGAACCCGATTCTGCCTTAAGCACTCAGCCACCAAAACTCTCCAAATCCTCACACCCAACTCCTCAAAACATGCATACTCACTTATCAAGCATAAAGGGCATAAAAACTAGCCTAAACCCCAACCAATAACAATAAAAACTCATAAGAGCAGACATTCATCATCAAAACTAACACAAACCCTAACACTTTAGATCTAACCATTTCATGCATTTTTAACCCTTAACCCTTTTTAAAACTTACTTAAAACATAGGAAAAGGCAAGGATCTACACTTACCTCTTGAAGATCTAAGGTAGGTGCGGCCCAAGCTTGGAGTTGAGGAGAAACGGTCTCCGGAAGTCTCCAAACTTTAAAATCTTGGATTCAAGCTTAAAACTACAAAAACAAGAGAAAACTCGTAAGTTTTCTAGGAGATTTGAAGGAAAATCAACAAGATCATCAAGGGGTGGCGAGGACTCACCTTTGGCCGAAAATGGAGAGAAAAACTCTCATTTTCTGGCTGGAGGCCTCTTATAGGTGGCTGGACAAAACCACCTTCGGGGGCCGAAAAGGGAGGTCCTGCGACAGCACCACCTTCGACGGCCGAACTTCAAGGTTCGGCGGCTGAACCTGGATTTTCCCTCAAACTCTCTCTTTCATTTTTTTTTCAAAACAAATCTTCAAATTCATTTTAAGAAAACCTTATTTTTTTACCCTTCTAAGGGATTCTGACCTCGAGATTCCGAATTCAATGGAGATTTCGTCGGAAGGTTGGAATTCTGACGTCGAAGCTTAGCCGGGTATTACATTCTCCCACCCTGAGAGAACATGGCTTGTATGCCAAGTTCTCTAAATGTGAGTTCTGGTTGAGGAGCATCTCTTTCTTGGGGCATGTAGTGTCAGAAAAGGAAATCGAGGTGGACCCTAAGAAAGTAGAGGCCGTAGCTAACTGGCCCAGACCCACTTTAGTAACAGAGATTAAAAGCTTTTTGGGTTTGGCAGGTTACTACAGGAGATTCGTGCAGAGCTTCTCCAAAATTGCCGCTACTATGACTAGGTTGACTAAAAAGAATCAGATGCTTGTTTGGTCAGAACAGTGTGAAGAGAGTTTCGAAGAGCTGAAGAAAAGACTGACGTCAGCATTGGTGTTAGCTCTGCCTACAAGTGATGAAGATTTCATAGTGTTTTGTGATGCATCCCGAGTGAGACTAGGTTGTGTGTTGATGCAGAATGAGAGGGTAATTGCTTATGCTTCTAAACAGCTGAAGAAGCATGAGTTGAATTATTCTACACACGATCTAGAGATGGCAGCTGTGATCTTTGCACTCAAGATGTGGATGCATTACATATATGGGGTAAAATGTGAGATCTTTACAGATCATAAGAGTTTGTAGTACATCTTGAGTCAGAAAGAGCTGAACTTGAGGCAGAGTAGATGGGTAGAACTGCTTAGTGATTATGATTGCAAGATCCAGTATCATCCGGGTAAGGCAAATGTAGTGGCAGATGCTCTTAGCCAGAAATCACTTAGCAGTTTATCCCACATTTTAGTAGAGAGAAGACCGGTGGTGAGGGAATTCTGCAAGCTCATTAATGAAGGGTTACAGCTAGAGCTGTCTGGTACAGGTGCACTAGTAGCTCAAATGATAGTGACAACAGTGTTTCTGGAGCAAGTGGCACAGAAACATCACGAGGACCCAGAGTTGGTAAAAATAGTGAGGACTGTTCAGACAGGCAAGAATGGCAAGTTTAGATTCGACAACAAAGGGATCCTCCATTACAGGACCAGATTATGTGTACCAGATGACGTAAGTTTGAAGGGAGACATTATGAGGGAAGCTCATAATGCCAGGTATAGCGTTCACCTTGGAGCCACCAAAATGTACCAGGATCTAAAGAGAGTTTATTGGTGGCCAGCTATGAAAAGGAAAATGGCGCGGTTTGTGTCCGCTTGTGAGGTATGTCAGAGGGTGAAGCTGGAACATCAGAAGCCAGCTGAGATGCTCAACCCACTACCGATTCTAGAGTGGAAATGGGAAAATGTGGCTATGGATTTCGTGGTGGGATTACCAGCAATGTCCAATAGATTAGACTCTATATGGGTAATAGTGGACAGATTGACCAAATCTGCTCACTTTATCCCTGTCAGGAGTGGCTACTTTGTGGACAAATTGGTACAGGTATATGTTGAAGAGATTATCAAGCTGCATGGGCCTCCAGTATCAATAGTGTTAGATCGGGGATCCCAGTTTACCTCCAGGTTTTGGCTGAGTCTACAGAATGCTATGGACACAAGGCTAGACTTTAGCACTGCTTTCCATCCACAGACTGACGGATAGTCAGAGAGGACCATCCAAACTATAGAAGACATGTTAAGAATGTGTGTGCTAGATTTTGGCGGTTCATGGAGGCAACATCTACCATTGGTGGAGTTTGCCTACAATAACAGTTATCATGCTAGCATAGGGATGGCTCCTTATGAAGCTCTATATGGGAGGAAGTGCAGGTCACCTGTCTGCTGGGAAGAAGTGGGAGAAAGGGCTCTAGCAGGGCCAGAATTAGTTGAGATCACCAGCAGGGTAGTGCCTATTATCAGAGAAAGAATTAGAACTGCTGTGAGTCGGCAGAAGAGCTATGCAGATGTCCGCAGAAAACATGTTGTGTTCCAGAAGGGAGATATGGTGTTGCTCAAGGTGTCTACCTTCGAAATTTTACAAAAGATTGGGAATGTATCTTACAAGTTAGATTTACCTGCTTCTATGGAGAGAATCCATCTGGTTTTCCATGTTTTCATGTCACGAAAGTTTGTGTCAAATCCGGGCAAGGTTCTTAATGAACCTGATGTAGAGATCCTAGGAGATCTCACCTATGTTGAGTAGCCAGTGCAGATCATGGACACGCAAATCAAAAAGTTAAGGAACAAGGAAATTGCGATGGTGAAAGTCCTTTGGAATCACCACAACATGGAAGAGTGCACCTGGGAGACCCGAGAGTCCATGCTCCAGTAATACCCCTATCTCTTTTAAGGTAAGTGTTTTAAGTTTTATGTGTTTTCTTGATGTTTATGTTTGCTTGTAAAACATTCGAGGACAAATGTTCTTAAAGGGGGAGAATGTAATACCCGGCTAAGTTCCAACGTCGGAATTCCAACCTTCCGACGGAATCTCCATTGGAATTCAGAATCTCGAGGTTGGAATCCCTTAGAAGGGTAAAAGAAAAAAAGGTTTTCTTAAAATGAATTTGAAGATTTGTTTTGAAAAAAAAATGGAAGAGAAGAGTTTGAGGGAAAATCTAGGTTCGATCGCCGAACCTTGAAGTTCGGCCGCCGAAGGTGGTACTGCCATGGGACCTCCTCTTTCGGCCCCCGAAGGTGATTTTGTCCAGCCACCTATAAGAGGCCTCCAGCCCAAAAATGAGAGAGTTTTTCTCTCCATTTCTGGGAAAAGGTGAGTCCTCGCTACCTCTTGATGATCTTGTTGATTTCCTTCAAATCTCCTAGAAAACTTACGAGTTTTCTCTTGTTTTTGAAGTTTTAAGCTTGAATCCAAGATTTTAAAGTTTGGAGACCTCCGGAGACCGTTTCTCCTCAACTCCAAGCTTTGTTCGCACCTGCCTTAGATCTTCAAAAGGTAAGTGAAGATCCTTACATTTTCCTATGTTTTAAGTAAGTTTTAAAAAGGGTTAAGGGTTAAAAATGCATAAAATGGTTAGATCTAAAGTGTTAGGGTTTGTGTTAGTTTTGATGATGAATGTCTACTCTTATGAGTTTTTATTGTTCTGGTTAGGGTTTAGGCTAGTTTTTATGCCCCTTTAGGCTTGATAAGTGAGTATGCATGTTTTGAGGAGTTGGGTGTGAGAATTCAAAAAGTTTTGGTGGCTGAGTGCTTAAGGCAGAATCGGGTTTTGCCATTCTGGAGAACCCAAGTTCGGCCGCCGAAACTGCCTGTGGAGGTAGCCTTTGGCCGCCTAACCTGCCTCCAAAAGGATGGACTTTTGGATCTGTGCAGAGGTTAGACTGCCGAACCTGCCCCCGAAAGTTAGTGACTTTTCGGATCTGTGAAAGGCTTTCGGCCGCCGAACTTGCCCCCGAAAGTCCCTGACTTTCAGATCTGGGAGGGACCTTCGGCCACCAAACCTATCACCGAAAGTCTCTTGCGCAACCTTCCTTTGCTTGTTTCCTATGCATGTTTTGTCATGTTTTAGGGGGTTTTTGGGGAGTTGTTTAGAGTCTTGTTAGAGTTATGTTTGGTCCCTCACTTGAGTCCACCTGTGTAGGATCGAATCTGAGAAACCGTAGAGGCCAACAGTGAGTCAGCTGCTATAGTTTTAGTCAAGCATCAGCCAGAGGTGAGTAGAACTGAACTAATCTCTTGTTTTAAAGTAATCAAACTTTTTGAGCATGTTCATGCATCACGAATGCCATGTTATGTAATAGGTTGTTTGCATTAGAATTCATGAATATGATGCATTGCATAATTTACTGTTGTTGTAAATGGTTAGTGGATGACCCACTAGCCCTCGAGTAGGTTATGTTATGATGGATATGGAAGACTAGGGCTGCCTATTCTACGCGCCCTGGCACTATGTAAGAGAAAGACCAGGGCTGCCCATTCTACTCCCCTGGCATTTATGGATATGTTATGTTTAAGCAAAAGCTCTGAGGAGCTCCGTCGAGGGCCGGGCACATTGGATTATGTAGAGGGTTACTGGTGATAAGTCCATCTTGTTGTGAATTATTTGTGCTGTGACGCATCCCATATGAGCATATGTTTATTAAACTATTTTTATGTTCTGCTCACTAGGTTTTTGTAGCTTATCTCTTTCCCCTAACCCCAGGTTTGTAGGAGTGCAGATTGCTTGGTAAAGTCGGCATAGCTTTTGGTACAATTTTAATGTAATAGAATAGTTATGGACATGTAATATCTTATGGATAGAATTGTGCTTTGCCCTAATGATAGTTTTGTAATCCCGGTTTACATGATCTTTATGTAAAAGTTTTATGTATTCGTTATGTTGAACCAAGTTGAGGCATGTATATTAACCATACTGGAGCATATGATGAGGGCTCTAGTATGGGTTTTATTGTTTTCAATTTATGATAATACACAGGTTAAGCTTGGTTTCATGAAATGTTTAAGTTGTTTAATAAATGTATGATCATGTATGGGATTTTATCAGGTATACAGGATGTATAGTAGGCTTGCTACGGGTTCTGGCGACCTTAAGTCGATCTGAATTCTAGTGCCGGTAGCAGTCCGGTTTTCGAGTCGTTACAGTAGTGGCGCTCAACCGGTGATCAGACTAAATTTAGATCTATTTTTCATGTTTTTATTAATGTTAATTTACACATTTTCTGCTTAATTCTGTGGTTTTGATCTTATTTTGCAGAAAATTGTGTAAAGAGGTAATTTGATGAAAATGCTCTTAAAACTGCCTAAAAGAGGATAAAGGAGAACAAAGCATTGTTTGCCCAAGCCAAGTTGTAGCTGAAGTGAAGATAAATAAGGAAAGTGCAGACAACAGAGTAATTTGAAATTTAAATTTCAAATCTTCAAGAAGTCTTTCCCTTATTAAAAATGTGAAGACACCTCAGCATTCAATTCAGCTTATTCAGGAAGCCAAATCTCAAGAAGGTGCACTTGCTTCCCAATAATTCAAAATTCAAAATTCAAAAGAGAACATTCAAAATTCAAAATTCAAAAGTGAACATTCAAAATTCAAAATTCAAAAGAAGGCTCTACCTCATCAAGGAAACCTAGGGCAACACTTTCAGCTATAAAAGCATCACAAGAGCCGCACGCCACCCTTTTTCTCCCATTTTCGAATTGCACACCTCCTTCTCCAAGCTGCCGGCCACTTCTTCTTCTTCTTCTCTTTCTTTTATTTTTTTGTTTCGTTTCAGCCATGAGTGGCTGAAACCTCTTTTTCTAGTTGAAGATTAGGTGAAACTTTAGTTGTTTTATGGATTGGGAGATCTGAACATAAATTGTTTATCTTTTGTTTATCAATATTTATGCAATTTCATGCTTAATTCCATTGTTGCTTTGTCGTTTAGATCAATAAGGCCCATTGATTCTTGATTGCAAAGTAATAATTTATTAGTTTGAATAGTTTTAAGTCCGTAATTGCTTGAATTATTCAAACACAAGTAACTCTTTGTGTAAAAACTAATGGAAATTGAATGATCTAGCAATATCACCATGCATTTGGGTAGCTAGAATTAGGTCTCTCTATTTCTTAATGCAATTGACAATTGTTAGATGCCAAAGGCCCAAGGACGTTCCTTGGCAACTTGTTGATTAATAATTAATTAGAGAACGTTCCCTAATTGATTTATGCTTAAGGAGGGATATGGTGGTGAGAAGCATCTTCCACCTCCATAACTAATTTATTGAATCAAATAAAGGAATCTTTGTGTAACGCCCCGGAAATCCGGACCGCTACCGGCGCTAGGATCCGGGTCGACTTAAGGCCGCCGGGACCCGTAGCAAGCCTGACATATAACCTGTAAACCTGTATAATCCCATACATGATCAACAACATGCATAAAAATTAAAACTTTTCTTCATCCATACTGTCATCAACTAACTCAACCTGTGCATACTCTGAACATATACATAACATAGTCCCTCTGTGGGATCTCATCAAGCCTTAAAGGCAAAACAACCTGTGTTGAGTTAGTTTACATAAACATCATAACATAAGATCATGTATATACAAAGGGATTAACAATATATTATGGTCAAGCACAACTCTATCCTCAATAACCTCATTACATAACATCCTGAATATTTTACATTTCATCATAATACAATTGTCATGTCCACAAACTAACTATTATATACATATGACTTTTTTCTCTTCTTGCCTTCTCTATCTATCCCGTACCTGCAAACCTGGGGTTAGGGGAGAGGGGTGAGCTAGATGCCCAGTGAGTAGAACTATAAAAAGAATATTTAAAACATGCTATCATGAAATGCGTCACTGCACAAACAAATCACACCACGGATGGACTGATTCAAAAATCCCTCGACTCCATGCCCGGCCCTATTATGGGCACCACAGGACTTCGTATTGCCCGCCCTATTATGGGCACCACAGGACTTCGTATTGCCCGGCCCTATTATGGGCACCACAGGACTTCGTATACAGAAGGCTTAATGAATCATCCTAATGTCCACCCACTATCATCTATCACAACAATACAATGCGGCATAGTCGTGAATTCTAATGCAAACAACCTATAATATGATCATGATGCATGAAGCATGATAAAAGCATTTCATTTCTCAAATTTAAAAAGGTTAAGTGTAGTTCCACTCACCTCTGGCTGACTCTGACAAACTCTGTAGCAGCTGGCTCACTGCTGGGGTCCTTGGTTCCTCGGGTCCGAACCTACACAGGTGGACTCCAATGAGGGACCAAACATACATAAACATAACTCTAACATATTCCCCAAAACCCCCTAAAACATCCTGAAAATATCACATAGAGATATGCATGAAGTGGCTGAACAGGGCACTTTCGGCGGCACCTTCGGCGGCCGAAAGTCCTGGACAGAGATGAAACTCAGGTAGGTTCGGCGGCACCTTCGGCGGCCGAAAGATGGCCAGACAGAGAAAAAGTCTCTTTTCGGGGGCAACTTCGGCAGCCGAAAGGCTTGCCTCCCCAGCCATGTTCGGCGGCCGAAAGTGCCTTCGGCTGCCGAACCTGGTTTCTTGCCAAAGGGCAGAAACTTGGCTCCTTTGCACATTTCGCCTCTAAATCTTCAATCATGCATATTTTCAACCAAAGCATGCATACAAGTTCCTAGGGGCCTCAAAAATGCATATACCCATCTTACAACACTTCAAACACACAAAATCCACACACATTGTTCAAAACATCAATATTAACCCATAATTCAACATATAACCTAACATGCATTTCTACCCATAGATCTTGCATAACTTACTTAAAACACATAAGGAGCTTTAAGATCGGCTCTTACCTCTTGAAGATCGAGAGGGAGACGACCTAAACTTGGAGATCCACGAAAAATGAGCTCCTGAGTTCCCAAAGCTCCAAAACTTGGTTTAAATTTCAAAACTTGCAATGTGAGTTTAAAACTCAAGAAAAATGGAAGAGATTTGGAGGAAGAACACTAGAGTTGCAAAAGGAAGGTCGGAAGCTTGCTGTGGCCGAAAATGGGAGAAAAGCTCGCCCATTTCGGCTAAGTGCCCCTTTTATAGGTGGCTGGCCATGCCACGTTCGGGGGCCGAATGTGCCTCCGCATCCATGCAATGTTCGGCGGCCGAATCTAACTTTCGGCGGCCGAACCTGGACTTCCCTAACTCATGCTTCGGGGGCCTAACGTGCCTCCAAAACGATGCATGTTCGGCGGCCGAACTGATTTCGGCGGCCGAACCTGGGTTTTTCCTCCAATGCTATTTTCATGCAAAAACTCATTTAATTTCATACTTAAAATCATTAAAAACATTGAAAACATTTTATGAAAGCATGGTTCTACCCT
>NW_025215446.1:0-16879 GCF_001659605.2 Manihot esculenta | reverse complement strand
ATATATTAAGGAAATAAGCTGGATTTAGTTTTAAAAAATTACATTATTTATGAGTTATGATGACCGCTGGATTTCCCTACCCCCACTCCTGGGCCTAGATTACGGCCACGGCCCATGAAAGGAAGGCCCGCACGCCCTCTCAAAACAAGCCCAAATCATCAGAACCCTGAGGCCGGACTCCATCAGGTTCTCCCTCATCAAGACCGGCCAGCCCGTATAACCTCCCACGGATTCCTTCTCCTCCTGGGTTCCGCGTCCAGCCTAGCTCTCGGCCCAGCCCAGGATCCAGAACGAGACTCGTCATACAGCCTGGCAGATCCGCTCGAACGTACGCACGGAGGAGAATCAGAGGCCGTTACGCATGGAGCAGACGCCTGATATCCTCGTACGCCCATATCTGTATGGCAGAGACGCGTGGCCCAATCGTAGGAGAGCCGTTGTACGTCACCAGCAAGCAGACAGAAAAGATAAAAGGGATACCCCTCTAGAGAGATAGACCAAGCTTTATTCTTCAATACAAAAACCCTTGTAAAACCCTACTCTATTGGATCTCAGATCATCAATTGGCGCCGTCTGTGGGAAAACGACGGAGATCTTTTCATCACCGGAGTTTTCACTCTTAAAGAAACCCACTGAGATCCACGATAGCTAATCACCAAGAAAGTAACCTTAACGTCCCAAATGACCTAGGCTCTGCCCAAGAGGGGCAACAATTCTCCTTTTCTAGTCCTACGACATTAAACAACCAAACACCTGTTCCTCTTAATCCCTCGCCAAGTTTGGCAGGGAATACTCCCGCCGTTACCTTGTCTAACCAGGATCTTCAAAACATGGCTTTCCAGTTACAGAATACCGCCCACTGGTTGGGGCAGATAATGCAACAGAGAGGCCTCAACACCCTAGTAAATACACTCCCGGTTGTAGAGGAACCTCAGACCAATGACCCCCGACCTGCACCTGACCGTCTTCAAACCAGCAGCCGCGATACTGAAGAAAGAGGAAGAAAAACCGGCGAAGAGGAAGGACCGGAGGCCCGAATCCATGCGAGAAGGGCGAGAGAGATGATAGAAAATGAGGAGGTGGATAACTATTCCGCCGAAATAACCGGGTGGACGGGAACTGAAGCAGAGGAAGAGGAGTACCACCTGGAGAAAAAACCCAGCCCAGAAGACGAGAAGGTGGACCAAAAGTTGAAGAAATTGAGAGAACAGCTCCTCGCCGAGCTAGGTAAGAAAGACCAAAGCCAAACCTCTTTGCCTACTTCTTCCCCTTTCTCAAAGTGGGTGCAGCAAGAGACTGTCCCTAAGAAGTTTATGATGCCATCAATGGCGGCTTATGATGGAACTGGTAACCCGAGTGAGCACGTCATGAACTATAAGACCTTCATGGAGTTGCAAACTCTGTCTGATGCCTTAATGTGTAAAGTATTTCCAACGACGCTCTCGGGACCAGCGCGGGCGTGGTTCAACAGCCTTGAGGCCGGAAGTATCAGGAGTTTCGGAGACCTAGCCATTCGCTTCATCAGTCGATTCATAGCCGGGGTGCCAGCAGAGAGGAAGACGAGCTACTTGGAGACAGTAAGGCAGAGAGAGGGTGAATCACTCAGAGAGTATGTCGCTCGTTTCAATACGGAGGCCCTGCAGATTCCCGATCTCGATGAAGGAAGGGCAGTAGAAGCGATGCAAAAGGGAACGACCTCTGCCGAGTTCTTCGGTTCCTTAAGCAGGAAGCCTCCGACCTCCTTGGCCGAGCTGATGCAGAGAGCGGAGAAGTATATAAGGCAAGACGACGCCTTAGTAACAAGCCGATTTGCCAAAAGGATGACAGGAAAAGAAAAAGCCTCAGAAGAAAGGAGGCCGGAGAAACATGAAAAGAAACACAGCAAGAGACCCGAGCCGTACAAGCAGGCCTGGGAGCGAAGGGATCAAAGGCCTCCCCCTCCACGGGTCCCTGAATCAATATTGCCTCCCCTTGGGTCCCTGAGAAGCCAACTCCACTAAATACGTCCAGAGCCGAGGTGCTCATGGCGGTCCAAGATAAGGAATTCCTCCAGTGGCCCAAACCTATGAAGTCGGAAACAGACCAACGGAATCCTGACAAATATTGTCAGTATCATCGGACGCATGGCCACGATACCAACAACTGCTTCCAGTTGATAGCAGAGATCGAGAGGTTAATAAAGAGGGGGCACCTCAAGAACTTTATAAAGAAATCAGAGGGACAAAGGCCTCAACCCAGTCCGACAGTTCAGGCGCCGAGGAGAACAGGAACGGGACCAGTGAACGATGGATCCAGTGGGACCATCAACATGATTGTTGGAGGAACGGGAGGACGGATGGGCCGCCGAAGGAAGAAGAGAAATCGGGAGGGAGAGACCAGCAGCACCGAGGTCATGCAGATCGTTGACCACTCTCCCATGACAATCACCTTCTCTTCAGAAGATGCTCAGGGTATTCAGATGCCCATGATGACGCGCTCGTCATTAAAGCCGTTATTCACAATTATCAGGTAAAGAAGGTCTTAGTGGATGACGGGAGTAAATTCAACTTGCTACCATACCGGGTTTTTCAGCAGATGGGAATTTCGGAAGAACAGTTGGTCCTAGACCAAGCACCAATCAAGGGGATCGGAGGAGTACCGGTGCTTGTGGAAGGGAAGGTGAAGCTGGCTCTCACCTTAGGTGAAGCACCCAGAACTCGTACTCACCACGAGGTATTTTTAGTGGTCAAACTTCCGTTAAGCTATAATGTGATCTTGGGGAGGCCTGCGCTATTCAATTTCGAAGCTGTCACCAGTATCAGGTATTTGGCGCTTAAATTTCCAACAGAAGGAGTGGGAATAGTCCGGGGCAGCCAGGAAGAGGCAAGAGCAGTATACTTAGCCACAGTAACAGAACCAAGCTCCACTGGAGAAGCTCTTGACTTGGAAGTTCTAGAGGTTCGGGATGAGAAAACAGAGGCCAGGATAGAACCGGTGGGGGAGCTGGAGATCTTCCCTTTATCAGAAGCAGAGGTAGAAAAGGTCTTTAGTCTCAACGCCGGCCTCACTAAAGAACAAAAAGTTGAAGTCATGGCCCTGATCCGAGGTCATGCGTCTAGTTTCGCCTGGAAGCCCTCCGACATGCCTGGAATTGACCCTACGGTAATGACACACAAGCTGAATATACTCCCCGAAGCCAAGCCAATAAAAAAGAAGAAGAGAGTAGTAGGAAGAGAGAAGCAGCAGGCCACCAGGGAAGAGGTGCAGAAACTTGAGGAGGCAGGCTTTATTAGGGAAGTTATGTACCCACAGTGGTTAGCAAATCCTGTATTAGTCAAAAAAGCCAATGGCAAATATAGGATGTGCATAGATTTTACTGACCTAAATAAGGCCTGCCCTAAAGATTGTTATCCACTTCCTGATATTAATAAAATGGTCGACTCTACGGCCGGTTTTGATTATATGTCTTCTTTGGATGCTATGTCTGGTTATCATCAAATCCCAATGGAAAGGTCGGATGAGGAAAAGACCTCGTTTATAACTGAAGATGGGACTTATTGCTACAGAGCTATGCCATTCGGATTGAGGAATGCCGGGGCAACGTACCAAAGATTGATGAATAAAATTTTCAAAAATCAGATTGGCAGGAATGTAGAAAGTTTATGTAGATGATATGGTAGTCAAAAGCCCAAATTTCCAGCAGCACATAACAGACTTGAGGGAGGTATTCGGGGTATTAAACCAGTACAGAATGAAGTTGAACCCAGCAAAGTGTGCTTTCTTTATTAGAGGAGGAAAATTCTTGGGATTCATGATGAGCGGAAAAGGCATCGAGCCTAACCCGGAGAAGGTAGAAGCCATATTGAAAATGCCAGAGCCGACCTGTGTAAGGGACGTCCAAAGACTAACCGGAAGAGTAGTAGCACTCAACCGATTCATGTCAAGGTCAGCAGAAAAATGCCTACCATTTTTCAAAAAATTGAGGAAGGTGCCAAACTTTGAATTGACAGAAGACTGCCAGAAGGCCTTCGCAGAGCTTAAAAGATATCTCAGCTCGCCCCACGTGCTCAGTAGTCCTATGAAAGGAGAAGAACTCTTGATATACTTGGCAGCCTCAGAACAAGCAGTCAGCGCAGTGTTAGTAAGGGTCGAAGAAGGGGAGCAGAAACCCGTTTTTTACGTCAGCAAGATACTCAGAGATACCGAGGTCAGATATTCGAACATTGAAAAATTGGCTTACGCCCTATTGCTAGCAGTCCGGAAATTCAAAGTTTACTTGGAAGGCCACCAAGGAGTTGTGATGACAGACCAACCCTTAAAGAAGATTCTACGCAGGCCGAAAACTTTAGGTCGGATGTTGGCTTGGTCCGTAGAGATCAGCCCTTACTGTCTAGAATATCGACCCAGGACAGCTATAAAATCTCAAGCTTTGGCTGACTTCATAGCAGAATGCTCATTCAACGAGGAGCAGGGAGGATCATCCTCAGGGATAGCAGGACGGGAACGTGAAGGGGAGCCTCATCCAGAATTTAACTGGAAGTTGTATGTAGACGGAGCATCAAGCACTGAGGGCAGTGGTGCCGGAATAATGCTTAAGGGGCCAGAGGATTTTAAGGTGTGTTACGCCCTACGTCTAGAGTTCAAAGTCTCGAATAATGTGGCAGAATATGAAGCCCTGATAAATGGGATGTTGGTGGCACTGGAAGTAGGAGTAACCGATCTCGAGGTAAACAGCGACTCTCAGCTGGTGATCAACCAAGTAACAGGGATGTATCAGGCTAGAGATCCCCTTATGCAAAGTTACCTGGCTAAAGTAAAAACTTTAGAAGCCGAGCTCACAAGTCGAGGAGTAACCATCAGGTTTCAAAGAATACCCCGAGAGGAAAATGAGGAAGCAGATCTGCTTAGCCGATTATCCAAAGAAGAACTGGAACAACTTCCCGATGAAGTGTACATACAACAGGTCCATACACCTGCTTTTAATAAAACTAACACGATATTGCAGGTAAACAGAACCCGACTTGGATGACCCCTTACTTAGAGTACCTGGAGAAAGGTAAACTCCCCGAGAATAAAGATGAAGCCAAAAAGATAGCAGCTCGTGCCGCTAACTACCAAGCGATAAGGGGGACCTTATACAGAATAGGAAAGTCCAGTCCGTGGTCCGATGCTTGAATCCGGAAGAGGCTACAAAGGTGATGGAAGAAATACACAGAGGCATGTGTGGAGCCCACGAGGGAGGAGGGACATTAGCTAATAAAGTATTCTGGCAGGGGTATTATTGGCCCACTGTTAAAAAAGAAGCAGAAGAGTTCGTCCGAAGATGCGACGTATGCCAGAGATTTGCTAATGCCATCAAAACTCCAGCCACTCCTCAAGCTAGCATATCCAGTCCATGGCCTTTCTCGCAATGGGGAATTGACATCCTGGGACCCTTCCCCAAAACCACGGGGCAGAGGAAATTCATAGTGGTGGCTGTAGAATATTTCTCAAAATGGCCAGAGGCAGAAGCAATAGCCACAATCACAGCTCGAAAGATGATAGATTTTGTGTGGGGGCATATCATCTGCAGATTTGGTGTACCCAGAGTATTTATTTCAGATAATGGCAGACAGTTTGATTGCAGCACCTTCAAAGCTTTCACCACAAACATGGGTATCTGGCATAAATTCTCCTCTGTGGCTCATCCTCAAACTAACGGGCAAACAGAGGTCACAAACAGAGCCATCCTACAAGGATTAAAAAAGCGACTAGATGGGGCAAAGACAAATTGGGCAGAAGAACTCAACAGCATCCTGTGGGCACTCCGAACCACTCCTAGAGCACCCACTAAAGAAACGCCCTTTGCACTTGCCTATGGTACAGAGGCCGTAGTCCCAGTTCAATTGCAGATTCCTACTCATCGAGTCCAATTTGCTAGCGAGAGCACTAACGATGACAAGCTAAGAAGCAACCTTGTAACGACCCGGAAACCGGACCGCTACCGGCGCTAGGATTCAGGTCGGCTTAAGGCCGCCAGAACCCGTAGCAAGCCAAACATACATCCTGTGAACCTGTTTAATCCCATACATGGTCAACAACATACATAAAAAAATTAAAACTTTTCTTTCATTCAAACATTTCTTTGCCAAGCCTAGCCTGTGCATGCACAAACATAACATAAACCTCTCATTGGAGTCCTCATCAAATACTCCAATGGGGTAACAAAACATAACATAGGCTTGGGTTACATAGGCATCATAAAAACATTATATCTCATACAAGACCATGTGTACAGGGAATACAACAGACTCTAGTCAAGCACACTATTAAACTTTCATTACATTACATATCATACTTTTACATTACAAACAAACCATGTCCACAGCTAAGCTATTACATAAACTTCTCTTACTCTGCTGACTTCTCTATCTACTCTGCACCTGCAAGACTGGGGTTAGGGGAGAGGGGGTGAGCTATAAAGCCCAATGAGCAGAAACTAAAAACATTGATTTTATTATTTCCTTTATTATTATTATTCATTATTTATTTTTTATTTTATTTTATTTTATTTCAACATATTATTTAACTTTTTTCTTTTTCCTTTTTTCTTTTCATGCTTTCATGAAATGCAACACATCACAGCTAATCACATAAAGGATGGTATTGTCACCATTAGTCCTCTTCCTTTCCAAAGTGCCGGGACGTAAAATGGGTACAACCGGGCTTTCTCTTACATATCATAACATAACATTCCAATATGCCGGGACGTAGAATGGGTACAACCGGACTTTCTCTTTCTTTGTGCCAGGGACGTAGAATGGGTACAACCTGAACTTTCATACATAACATGCCATATCTCATCATACATATCGAGGACCATGGATCATCCAATCAACCATCCACATCAACATCAATTTATGCAATGCAGCATATTCGTGAATTCTAATGCAAACATCCTGAAATATTGCATGGCATTAGTGATGCATGGGCAATGCTTTATGATTCATTCATTTATTCATTTACTTTACTTTAAAACTTAAGGGGTTGTTCCACTCACCTGATGACTGAAGCTTTAACAACTCAAAGGCAGCTATCTCACTGCCGGGGGTCTCGGTTCCTCGGGTCCGAACCTACACAGGTGGACTTAGATGAGGTACCAAACAAACATAAACAAGACTCTAAACATACCCCCAAAAACCTCCTAAAAACACCTCAAAACACCCCTAGAAAAACATGCAAGAAAAGGCTGGACAGGGCACTTTCGGCGGCACCTTCGGCGGCCGGAAGTCCCTCCAGAGCCGAAAGTCAGGCAGGTTTGGCGGCACCTTCGGCGGCCGAAACTCCCAGACAGAGACGAAACTCATGCATGTTCGGCGGCACCTTCGGCGGCCGAAAGTCTCGGACAGAGCCGAAACTCCAACTTTCGGGGGCAAGCTTCGGCAGCCTAAAGCTGCCTCCCAAGCCATGTTCGGCGGCCGAAACTCCCTTCGGCTGCCGAACCTGGTTTTTGCCAAAGGGCAGAAACTTGGCTCCTCTTGCCTCCAAGGTTCCCAAACTTCCTAATCATGCATAAAACTCTTCTACAATACTCATACACAAGCATACAAGCTCCTAGGGGCCTCAAACTAACTTAAACCCCAACTACAACACACAAGCAAGCCACATTGCTCAAGAACATACATCAAACTCATGGATTTTCATAAAAACCCAACAAGCCTACTCATGCATTTCTACCCCTTAGATCTACTTAAAACTCACTTAAAACATGCTAAAAGCTTAAGATCGGCTCTTACCTCTTGAAGATCGAGAGAGAGACGACCTAGACTTGGAGATGGGAGAGATTTCACCTCTTTGGGTCTCCAAGCTCAAAACTTGCTCTTTTCTTTAAAACTCTTCAAAAACCAAACATAACTCGTTAAAATCTGAAAGATCTGAGGGAAAACACTTAAAAATCATCATAGGAGGCTAGAACTCACCGTAGGCCGAAAGGGGAGGGAAAACCTCGCCTGTTTCGGTCACGGGGTCCTTTATAGGGCTGGTTTTGTCACCTTTCGGCGGCCTAACGTGCCCCCACATCTCATGCATGTTCGGCGGCCGAACTTGAGGTTCGGCGGCCGAACCTTGACTCATCACACAAGGCTTTCGGAGGCCTAAAGCGCTCCCAAAACCTTACCATGTTCGGCGGCCGAACTTGACTTTCGGCGGCCGAACCTGGCAAAGCCTCCCTTGGTCTTTTTCATTTAAAACTCAATTCCTTTTCACTTAAAAACATAAATTACATTAAAAAACATTTCATAAAACATGGTTTTCCCCTTCTAGAGGTTTCCGACATCCGAGATTCCACCGGACGGTAGGAATTCCGATACCGGAGTCTAGCCCGAGTATTACATTCTTCCCCCCTTAAGAACATTCGTCCCCGAATGTTCACCAAACAACACATAACATACATACTAAGCACATAAAACACTTCACACTTACCTTAAAAGAGATGAGGATATTGCTGGAGCATGGACTCCCGTGTCTCCCACGTGCATTCCTCTATGTTGTGGTGATTCCAAAGAACTTTCACCATCGGGATTTCCTTGTTCCTCAATTTTCTGATCTGGGTGTCTAGGATCCGTACTGGCTGTTCAACATAGGTGAGATCCTCTTAGATCTCCACATCAGGTTCACTAAGAACCTTACCCGGATCTGACACAAACTTTCGTAACATGGAAAACCGGATGGATTTTCTTCATTGATGCAGGCAAGTCCAGCTTATACGACACACCCCGATCCTTTGCAGGATCTCGAAGGGTCCAATGTACCGCGGAGCTAGCTTACCTTTCTTTACAAACCAAATCCCCCTCCTGAAACTCTATCTGCCTTCTGCGGATATCTGCATAACTCTTTTGTCTGCTGGAAGCAATTCTGATTCTTTCTCTGATTATGGGCACCACCCTGCTAGTGATTTCTACGAGCTCAGGCCCTGCCAAGGCCCTTTCTCCAACTTCTTCCCAACAGACAGGTGATCTGCACTTCCTTCCATACAAAGCTTCATATGGAGCCATCCCTATGCTAGCATGATAGCTGTTATTGTAGGCAAACTCCACCAAAGGTAGGTGCTGCTTCCAAGAACCGCCAAAATCTAGCACACACATTCTGAGCATATCTTCTATTGTCTGGATGGTCCTCTCTGACTGTCCGTCCGTCTGAGGATGGAAAGCCGTGCTAAAATCCAACCTGGTACCCATAGCGTTCTGCAGACTCCGCCAAAACCTGGAGGTGAACTGGGGTCCTCTGTCCGACACTATTGTAACAGGAGCCCCATGCAACCTGACAACCTCTTCGACATACACCTGCGCCAACTTGTCCACAGAGTAGTTGCTCCTGACAGGTATGAAGTGAGCAGATTTGGTGAGTCTGTCCACAACCACCCATATGGAGTCTAATCTGTTGGACGTCGCCGGTAACCCCACTACAAAGTCCATAGCAATATTCTCCCATTTCCACTCTGGAATCGGCAGTGGGTTCAACATTCCAGCCGGCTTCTGATGTTCCAGCTTCACCCTCTGACATATTTCGCAGGCTGACACAAACTGTGCCACTTCTCTTTTCATGGCTGGCCACCAATAAACTCTTCTCAGATCCTGATACATTTTGGTGGCTCCAGGGTGAATGCTGTATCGAGCATTATGAGCTTCTCTCATAATGTCTCCTTTCAAACTGATGTCATCTGGTACACATAATCTACTCCCGTAGCGGAGGATCCCCTTGTTGTCAAATCTGAACTCATCATTCTTGCCTGACTGAACAGTCCTGAACGAACCTCCTGTAGTAGCCTGCCAAACCCAAAAAGTTCTTGATCTCTGTCACTGTAGTGGGTCTAGGCCAGTTAGCCACAGCCTCTACTTTCTTGGGGTCTACCTCAATTCCGTTTTCTGTCACAACATGCCCCAAGAATGTAATGCTCCTCAACCAGAACTCACACTTGGAGAACTTGGCATACAAGCCGTGTTCCCTCAAGGTTTGCAAAACTGTCCTCAGATGATGGGCATGCTCCTCTGCGTTTCTGGAATACACTAAGATATCATCGATGAAGACAATAACGAAGTGATCCAGGTACTGGCTGAAAACTCTGTTCATGAGATCCATGAATGCTGTAGGGGCGTTTGTTAACCCGAACGGCATCACTAGGAACTCATAGTGCCCATATCTGGTCCTGAAAGCTGTCTTTGGCACGTCTTCATCTCTGATCCTCAGCTGATGATACCCAGATCTCAGATCTATCTTGGAGAAACAACCTGCTCCTGCTAGCTGGTCGAATAGATCATCGATCCTAGGCAACGGGTACTTGTTCTTGGTAGTGACCTTGTTCAACTGTCTGTAGTCGATACAAAGTCTGAGGGATCCATCCTTCTTTTTCACGAACAACACTGGAGCACCCCAAGGTGAGGTACTCGGTCGGATGAAACCCTTATCTACCAGCTCTTGTAACTGTTCCTTAAGCTCCTTCAGCTCTGCTGGCGCCATCCTGTAGGGAGGGATAGAGATCGGTCTGGTTCCTGGCATCAATTCTATCTCGAACTCTATCTCCCTAGGAGGCGGTAAACCTGGCAGCTCGTCTGGGAAAACATCTAAGAACTCTCTAACCACAGGCACCGAGGCGGGCTCTCTGACATCTCTGTCTAGCTCTCTCACATGAGCTAGATAACCCTGACAACCCCTCCTGAGCAGCCTACGAGCCTGTAGGGCTGATATCAAACCTCTAGGTGTACTCCCCCTGTCTCCTCTAAAGACAACCTCTGACCCATCCTGACATCTGAACTTAACTACCTTGTCTCTGCAATCCAAGGTAGCACCATGGGTAGATAGCCAATCCATCCCTAGAATGACGTCAAAATCTGTCAAGTCTAGAACCACTAGGTCGGCGGATAGGCATCTTCCCTCTATGAAAACTGGACTGTACTGGCAGACTGACTCTGCCACTGACGGGTCACACTTGGGTCCACTGACCCATAGGGGACACTCTAACCCAGAGACCATCAAACCCAACCTCTCGACCGCTCTCGGAGAAACAAAAGAATGGGATGCACCCGGGTCCATTAAGGCATAAACATCTGAACAACCAATGATGATATTACCTGACACCACGGTGTTGGATGCATTCGCCTCTTGCTGCGTCATCGTGAAGATCCGTGCTGGAGCTGACGGACCTTCCCCTCTGTAACCTGTTGAAGAAGAGGCTGACCCTCTCCCTCGGCCTCTGCCACTAGCCTGTGTCGCGGCTGAAGCTGCTGGCTGTGCCACACTACCCGAAGCTGTCTGCTGGGGCTGTGCCGTAGGAACTGCTCTCGGACACTCCCAAGACATGTGTCCCTCTTGCCCACACCTTTAGCAGGCTGTCGTCCCAAACCGGCATACCCCCCTGTGTAGCTTACCACACCTCGCACAAACTGCGTTATCAGCACCAGAGCTTGAGCCACCTCCTAATCCCAGACCTGATTTGATCTTGCTCCAGAACTTATTCTTCTTTGCCTTCCTGGTGGTATTATTCCACCTCTTACTGCCTGAACTCAAGGATGAAGGGTCAATCCTTCCCCCACCTGGGGTCTTGGAACCAGAAGGTTGTGCCACTGACTGCTTGACTTTTCCCTCTATTATGGCACTAGCCTCCATTCTCCTGGCCATGTCTATAATGGCATGGAAACTTTCTCTATCAGCTGACTGAATCAAAGAGGAATACCTGGAATTGAGCCTCATGATATACCTCCTCGACTTCTTCGGATCTGTGTCCAGATGTTGCCTAGCAAACGGCAACAACTCTAAGAATCTATCGGTGTACTCATCGACACCCATCTCATCTGTCTGCTTCAGCTGTTCAAACTCAATCATCTTCAGCTCCCTGGAACTGTCAGGGAAAGCCCATCCTGCGAACTCATTCGCAAACTCCTCCCATGACAGACTGTCCACCCTTGGTTTCACATAGTTCTTGAACCACTCTCGTGCCTTCTTGCATTTCAGAGTGAAACCAGCCATCTGAATGGCTCTACTGTCATCCGCCCCTATCTCATCTGTAATTGTTTTGACCTTCTCCAGGTACACAAACGGATCATCACCTGTATCAAACTGGGGAGCACCCAACTTTATGTAGTCAGTCATCTTGACTTTGCTCCCTCCAGATGAGCTAGGCTGAGGTATTAGGGTTTCTGGAACTGTGGGTTCTGCTGGTGGTGGTGGTGCAACATCCCCTGGGATAGGGTTTGCTGTGCCTGGATAGGAGGGTTGAGGTGGGTACATAGGGTATTGTGGATACTGTGGGTGGAAAGGTGGGTATGGCATGTGAGAAGGGTAAGGATTAAAACTGGGGTAATCCGATGTACCTCCCATCGAATACCCGGGGTATGGTGAAAAAGGTGGGTACTGGGGTGGTGGAACAAACCCCGAGGCCTGAGTGCCTCCCTGAGACTCACCCATGCCCTCTTCTGGCATGCTCACACCAAGACTACCATCCCTCCTCTGGTCCACATCCATCTCCTCTCCCACATCCACTGACCTGCCTCCTTGAACCGTTCCTCTTACTGATCTGCTTCTACCCAGATCCAGAGACCTTCTAGGGTCTCCCACTGCTCTGTCCCTGTTGGACCTACTTGACATTGCCCTTGGCAATGCTGGAGGACGGGCGCTCGTGCCCTCATCCTCCGGTGGTACTCTAGTCAATCTAGCCGATCGACGAGTTCCTCGCATTCTGTTTACTGAAAAACAGCACAGATAACAAAACATTAGCATCAAATGGTTCATGTGGAAACACATGAACCCACATCATATACACATCATATTCATAGCATATCTCATGGCATACATACTTTCATTCTAGACAGGACTCTACATCCTATCCTAGTGGACATGATTCCCTATTGTGCTTGACTTTCTGTAACATCTATGAGCCCGACACTCTAGGTCCGACCATATGAACCTAGGGCTCTGATACCACTCTGTAACGACCCGGAAACCGGACCGCTACCGGCGCTAGGATTCAGGTCGGCTTAAGGCTGCCAAAACCCGTAGCAAGCCAAACATACATCCTGTGAACCTGTTTAATCCCATACATGGTCAACAACATACATAAAAAAATTAAAACTTTTCTTTCATTCAAACATTTCTTTGCCAAGCCTAGCCTGTGCATGTACAAACATAACATAAACCTCTCATTGGAGTCCTCATCAAATACTCCAATGGGGTAACAAAACATAACATAGGCTTGGGTTACATAGGCATCATAAAAATATTATATCTCATACAAGACCATGTGTACAGGGAATACAACAGACTCTAGTCAAGCACACTATTAAACTTTCATTACATTACATATCATACTTTTACATTACAAACAAACCATGTCCACAGCTAAGCTATTACATAAACTTCTCTTACTCTGCTGACTTCTCTATCTACTCTGCACCTGCAAGACTGGGGTTAGGGGAGAGGGGGTGAGCTATAAAGCCCAATGAGCAGAAACTAAAAACATTGATTTTATTATTTCCTTTATTATTATTATTCATTATTTATTATTTATTTTATTTTATTTTATTTCAACATATTATTTAACTTTTTCTTTTTCCTTTTTTCTTTTCATGCTTTCATGAAATGCAACACATCACAGCTAATCACATAAAGGATGGTATTGTCACCATTAGTCCTCTTCCTTTCCAAAGTGCCGGGACGTAAAATGGGTACAACCGGGCTTTCTCTTACATATCATAACATAACATTCCAATATGCCGGGACGTAGAATGGGTACAACCGGACTTTCTCTTTCTTTGTGCCAGGGACGTAGAATGGGTACAACCTGGACTTTCATACATAACATGCCATATCTCATCATACATATCGAGGACCATGGATCATCCAATCAACCATCCACATCAACATCAATTTATGCAATGCAGCATATTCGTGAATTCTAATGCAAACATCCTGAAATATTGCATGGCATTAGTGATGCATGGGCAATGCTTTATGATTCATTCATTTATTCATTTACTTTACTTTAAAACTTAAGGGGTTGTTCCACTCACCTGATGACTGAAGCTTTAACAACTCAAAGGCAGCTATCTCACTGCCGGGGGTCTCGGTTCCTCGGGTCCGAACCTACACAGGTGGACTTAGATGAGGTACCAAACAAACATAAACAAGACTCTAAACATACCCCCAAAAACCTCCTAAAAACACCTCAAAACACCCCTAGAAAACATGCAAGAAAAGGCTGGACAGGGCACTTTCGGCGGCACCTTCGGCGGCCGGAAGTCCCTCCAGAGCCGAAAGTCAGGCAGGTTTGGCGGCACCTTCGGCGGCCGAAACTCCCAGACAGAGACGAAACTCATGCATGTTCGGCGGCACCTTCGGCGGCCGAAAGTCTCGGACAGAGCCGAAACTCCAACTTTCGGGGGCAAGCTTCGGCAGCCTAAAGCTGCCTCCCAAGCCATGTTCGGCGGCCGAAACTCCCTTCGGCTGCCGAACCTGGTTTTTGCCAAAGGGCAGAAACTTGGCTCTTCTTGCCTCCAAGGTTCCCAAACTTCCTAATCATGCATAAAACTCTTCTACAACACTCATACACAAGCATACAAGCTCCTAGGGGCCTCAAACTAACTTAAACCCCAACTACAACACACAAGCAAGCCACATTGCTCAAGAACATACATCAAACTCATGGATTTTCATAAAAACCCAACAAGCCTACTCATGCATTTCTACCCCTTAGATCTACTTAAAACTCACTTAAAACATGCTAAAAGCTTAAGATCGGCTCTTACCTCTTGAAGATCGAGAGAGAGACGACCTAGACTTGGAGATGGGAGAGATTTCACCTCTTTGGGTCTCCAAGCTCAAAACTTGCTCTTTTCTTTAAAACTCTTCAAAAACCAAACATAACTCGTTAAAATCTGAAAGATCTGAGGGAAAACACTTAAAAATCATCATAGGAGGCTAGAACTCACCGTAGGCCGAAAGGGGAGGGAAAACCTCGCCTGTTTCGGTCACGGGGTCCTTTATAGGGCTGATTCTGTCACCTTTCAGCGGCCTAACGTGCCCCCACATCTCATGCATGTTCGGCGGCCGAATCTTGACTCATCACACAAGGCTTTCGGAGGCCTAAAGCGCTCCCAAAACCTTACCATGTTCGGCGGCCGAACTTGACTTTCGGCGGCCGAACCTGGCAAAGCCTCCCTTGGTCTTTTTCATTTAAAACTCAATTCCTTTTCACTTAAAAACATAAAGTACATTAAAAACATTTCATAAAACATGGTTTTCCCCTTCTAGAGGTTTCCGACATCCGAGATTCCACCGGACGGTAGGAATTCCGATACCGGAGTCTAGCCGGGTATTACAAACCTGGATGCCCTTGAGGAAATCAGGGAAGAAGCTCAAATCCGAACTGCCGCCTATCAACAACGGGCAGCACGATACTACAACCAAAAGTCAGAGAAAGAAGCTTGAAAGTGGAGACCTGGCTTTAAGAAACCTGGAAGCCACAGGAAAAAGGGCGGCAGCTGGTAAGCTAGCACCGACCTGGGAGGGCCCGTTCAAGATAACAAAAGTAGTCCGGCCAGGAGTATACCGGATTGAAGATATGCAAGGGAACCAGGAGCCCCACGCTTGGAATATTCAACACCTCAAGAGGTATTTCCCTTGATATAGTTGTAAAGAAAAACATTGTATTCTGATAAATATGGAAGAAACAAGTTATTTACACAATGAGATTATCTTTATTATCATGAATAATATTCCTCCATGAAAAATAAAGGTAGGTGTACAGGATCCCCTAGATTTCCTGACACCGCAAACCAAATTGAGAGCACAAACAGCCGGCGGGGCCCCGAGGTCACCCCGGAACAAAATAACTAGGATCCCGTAAGATCTCCTGGAACAAAAACAGCCGGTGGGCCCCGAGGTCACCCCGGAACAAAAATAACCAGGATCCCATAAGATCTCCTGGAACAAAAGCAACCGGCGAGGCCCCGAGGTCATCCCGGAAATACAAAAATGACCAGGATCCCATAAGATATCCTGGAACAAAAGCAACCGGCGAGGCCCCGAGGTCATCCCGGAAATACAAAAATGACCAGGATCCCATAAGATCTCCTGGAACAAAAGCAACTGGCGAGGCCCCGAGGTCATCCCGGAAATACAAAAATGACCAGGATCCCATAAGATCTCCTGGAACAAAAGCAACCGGCGAGGCCCCGAGGTCATCCCGGAAATACAAAAATGACCAGGATCCCATAAGATCTCCTGGAACAAAAGCAACCGGCGAGGCCCCGAGGTCATCCCGGAAATACAAAATGACCAGGATCCCATAAGATCTCCTAGAGCAAAAACAGCCGGCGAGGCCCGAGGTCGTCCCGGAAATACAAAAATGGCCAGGATCCCGTAAGATCTTCTGGAGCAAAAACAGTCGGCGAGGCCCCGAGGTCGTCCCGGAACACAAAGAAAGACCGGGAAAACAAAGTAAAAACAGCTGGAGAAGGCCTTAAGACCATCTCTAAGCAAAAAATCCCCATATCATATGCAGGGACAATTCATAAAAAATACAGTTCCGACCTCACAAAAAGATGCGTCCAAAAGGCATCAAAGCAAGGCCAAACTCCGATCTCCCGAAGGAGTTCGGAGCACTATGGCCAAAAGGTACTTAAAAAGTGATCGCTGACGCTAAGTTCAGCTTACAAAGAGGTCTAGACAGCAAAATAACCTGGGAAGATACCCACGGATATACGAAGCATCACAAGCCATAGGTGTAAAAGCCTACGTAAAGAGTGAAGAGCCGAGCTCTCAGCTTAAAAACTCATAACTCGAGTCAGTTCGCCATACATAGACATCCGAGCTCATTAACCAAGGAAACAGGAAACAATCGTTTACCCCCTCAACACTCATGTAATGAAAG
>NW_025215445.1:0-19088 GCF_001659605.2 Manihot esculenta | reverse complement strand
CCCAAAATAGTCAACTCGGAACTTTTTACACGCCAATCATTTGTGCAACTGCCCGAAATAACGTCAAATGTTTTACCTTTTACAAAAAGTGGGTTACAGAGCTCCGAAACAAGTTTGACAAGTCATGACATATTTGATATTTCCAATCCAAAATAGTCACGCACAAGTTTTTACGTGCAAATCATTCGTGCAAGTGCGCGGAATGACATTAAATGTTTACCTTTACAAAGGTGGGTTACGGAGGTCCGAACAAGTTTGAAAACTAAAGACATATTTGACATTTTCCAAATCCAAAATGGTCACTCAAAAGCTTTTAAGTGCAAATCATTTGTGAAAGTGCCCGAAATAACCTTAAATGTTTAGTTTTACAAAAGTGGGTTACGGAGGTCCGAAACAAGTTTTCTAAACTAAAAAAAGTGTGTCCCGGAGCTCTGGTACAAGTTTGCCGAACTAAAGACATATTTGATGTTTTTCCAACCCCCAAAATGGTCACGCGCAAGTGTTTACCTGCTAATCATTTGTGCAAGTGCCCGAAATTTACTTTAAATGTTTACATTTACAAAAGTGGGTTACGGATGTCCGGAACAAGTTTGACAACTCAGGACATATTTGATATTTCCACGTCAACAAGTATGCAAACTAAGGACATATTTTGATATTTTCCAACCAAAAAATAGTCAACTCGGTACTTTTTACACGCCAATCATTTGTGCAAGTGCCCGAAATGACGTTAAATGTTTACCTTTTACAAAAAGGGTTACAGAGCTCCGGAACAAGTTTGACAACTCAGGACATAATTGATAATTCTACCCAAAAATAGTCACGCAGAAGTTTTTACGCGCAAATCTAAAGACATATTTGATATTATCCCAAATCCAAAGTGGTCACTCCCAAGATTTTAAGTGCAAATCATTTGTGAAAGTGCCCGAAATAACCTTAAATGTTTAGTTTTACAAAAGTGGGTTACGGTGGTCCGAAACAAGTTTCCAAACTAAAAAAAGTCTGTCCCGGAGCTCTGGCACAAGTTTGTGAACTAAAGACATATTTGATGTTTTCCAACCCCCAAAATGGTCACACGCAAGTTTTTACCTGGTAATCATTTGTGCAAGTGCCCTAAATGACTTTTAAATGTTTACATTTACAAAAGTGGGTTACGGAGCTTCGGAATAAGTTGGACAACTCAGGACATATCTGATATTTCCCAACTCAAAAAAAAAAGTCGCACACAATTTTTTATGCGCAAATCATTTGTGCAATTACGCGAAATGACTTTTAAATGCTTACATTTTTTAAAAGTGGGTTACGGAGCTCCGGATATATTTGATGTTTCCCATTCCCACAGTGGCACTCGCAAGTTTTTAACCCCAAATCATTTGTGAAAGTGCCCGAAATGACGTTATATGTGTAGTTTTACAAAAGCGGGTTACGGAGCCTCGAAACAAGTTTGACAACTAATGACATATTTGATATTTCCACGTCAACAAGTTTGCAAACTAAGGACATATTTGATATTTTTCAACCCAAAATAGTCAACTCGGAACTTTTTACACGCCAATCATTTGTGCAACAGCCCGAAATAACGTCAAATGTTTACCTTTACAAAAGTGGGTTACAGAGCTCCGAAAAGTTTGACAACATGACATATTTGATATTTCCAATCCAAAATAGTCACGCACAAGTTTTTACGTGCAAATCATTTCGTGCAAGTGCGCGGAATGACATTAAATGTTTACCTTTACAAAGGTGGGTTACGGAGGTCCGGAACAAGTTTGAAAACTAAAGACATATTTGACATTTTCCCAAATCCAAAATGGTCACTCAAAAGCTTTTAAGTGCAAATCATTTGTGAAAGTGCCCGAAATAACCTTAAATGTTTAGTTTTACAAAAGTGGGTTACGGAGGTCCGAAACAAGTTTCTAAACTAAAAAAAGTGTGTCCCGAAGCTCTGGTACAAGTTTGCGAACTAAAGACATATTTGATGTTTTCCAACCCCCAAAATGGTCACGCGCAAGTGTTTACCTGCTAATCATTTGTGCAAGTGCCCGAAATTACTTTTAAATGTTTACATTTACAAAAGTGGGTTACGGATGTCCGGAACAAGTTTGACAACTCAGGACATATTTGATGTTTCCACGTCAACAAGTATGCAAACTAAGGACATATTTGATATTTTCCAACCAAAAAATAGTCAACTCGTACTTTTTACACGCCAATCATTTGTGCAAGTGCCCGAAATGACGTTAAATGTTTACCTTTACAAAGAGGGTTACAGAGCTCCGGAACAAGTTTGACAACTCAGGACATAATTGATATTTCTAACCCAAAAATAGTCACGCAGAAGTTTTTACGCGCAAATCTAAAGACATATTTGATATATCCCAAATCCAAAGTGGTCACTCCCAAGATTTTAAGTGCAAATCATTTGTGAAAGTGCCCGAAATAACCTAAAATGTTTAGTTTTACAAAAGTGGGTTACGGTGGTCCGAAACAAGTTTCCAAACTAAAAAAAGTCTGTCCCGGAGCTCTGGCACAAGTTTGTGAACTAAAGACATATTTGATGTTTTCCAACCCCCAAAATGGTCACACGCAAGTTTTTACCTGGTAATCATTTGTGCAAGTGCCCTAAATGACTTTTAAATGTTTACATTTACAAAAGTGGGTTACGGAGCTTCGGAATAAGTTGGACAACTCAGGACATATCTGATATTTCCCAACTCAAAAAAAAAGTCGCACACAATTTTTTATGCGCAAATCATTTGTGCAATTACGCGAAATGACTTTTAAATGCTTACATTTTTAAAAGTGGGTTACGGAGCTCCGGATATATTTGATGTTTCCCATTCCCACAGTGGCACTCGCAAGTTTTTAACCGCAAATCATTTGTGAAAGTGCCCGAAATGACGTTATATGTGTAGTTTTTACAAAAGCGGGTTACGGAGCCTCGAAACATGTTTGACAACTCATGACATATTTGATATTTCCACGTCAACAAGTTTGCAAACTAAGGACATATTTGATATTTTTCAACCCAAAATAGTCAACTCGGAACTTTTTACACGCCAATCATTTGTGCAACTGCCCGAAATAACGTCAAATGTTTACCTTTAAAAAAGTGGGTTACAGAGCTCCGAAACAAGTTTGACAAGCCATGACATATTTGATATTTCCAACCCAAATATAGTTACGCACAATTTTTTACGTGCAAATCATTTGTGCAAGTGCGCGGAATGACATTAAATGTTTACCTTTACAAAGGTGGGTTACGGAGGTCCGGAACAAGTTTGACTACTAAAGACATATTTGATATTTCCCAAATCCAAAATGGTCACTCCCAAGCTTTTAAGTGGAAATCATTTGTGAAAGTGCCCGAAATAACCTTAAATGTTTAGTTTTACAAAAGTGGGTTATGGAGGTCCGAAACAAGTTTCCAAACTAACAAAAGTGTCCCGGAGCTCTGACACAAGTTTGCCAACTAGAGACATATTTGATGTTTTCCAACCCCCAAAATGGTCACACGCAAGTTTTTACCTGGTAATCATTTGTGCAAGTGCCCTAAATGACTTTTAAATGTTTACATTTACGAAAGTGGGTTACGGAGCTTCGGAATAAGTTGGACAACTCAGGACATATCTGATATTTCCCAACACAAAAAAAAAGTCGCCCACAATTTTTTATGCGCAAATCATTTGTGCAAGTACGCAAAATGACTTTTAAATGCTTACATTTTTAAAAGTGGGTTACGGAGCTCCGGATATATTTGATGTTTCCCATTCCCACAGTGGCACTCGCAAGTTTTTAACCCCAAATCATTTGTGAAAGTGCCCGAAATGACGTTATATGTGTAGTTTTACAAAAGCGGGTTACGGAGCCTCGAAACAAGTTTGACAACTAATGACATATTTGATATTTCCACGTCAACAAGTTTGCAAACTAAGGACATATTTGATATTTTTCAACCCAAAATAGTCAACTCGGAACTTTTTACACGCCAATCATTTGTGCAACAGCCCGAAATAACGTCAAATGTTTACCTTTACAAAAGTGGGTTACAGAGCTCCGAAACAAGTTTGACAAGTCATGACATATTTGATATTTCCAATCCAAAAATAGTCACGCACAAGTTTTTACGTGCAAATCATTCGTGCAAGTGCGCGGAATGACATTAAATGTTTACCTTTACAAAGGTGGGTTACGGAGGTCCGGAACAAGTTTGAAAACTAAAGACATATTTGACATTTTCCCAAATCCAAAATGGTCACTCAAAAGCTTTTAAGTGCAAATCATTTGTGAAAGTGCCCGAAATAACCTTAAATGTTTAGTTTTACAAAAGTGGGTTACGGAGGTCCGAAACAAGTTTCTAAACTAAAAAAAGTGTGTCCCGGAGCTCTGGTACAAGTTTGCGAACTAAAGACATATTTGATGTTTTCCAACCCCCAAAATGGTCACGCGCAAGTGTTTACCTGCTAATCATTTGTGCAAGTGCCCGAAATTACTTTTAAATGTTTACATTTACAAAAGTGGGTTACGGATGTCCGGAACAAGTTTGACAACTCAGGACATATTTGATGTTTCCACGTCAACAAGTATGCAAACTAAGGACATATTTGATATTTTCCAACCAAAAAATAGTCAACTCGGTACTTTTTACACGCCAATCATTTGTGCAAGTGCCCGAAATGACGTTAAATGTTTACCTTTACAAAAGAGGGTTACAGAGCTCCGGAACAAGTTTGACAACTCAGGACATAATTGATATTTCTAACCCAAAAATAGTCACGCAGAAGTTTTTACGCGCAAATCTAAAGACATATTTGATATATCCCAAATCCAAAGTGGTCACTCCCAAGATTTTAAGTGCAAATCATTTGTGAAAGTGCCCGAAATAACCTTAAATGTTTAGTTTTACAAAAGTGGGTTACGGTGGTCCGAAACAAGTTTCCAAACTAAAAAAAGTCTGTCCCGGAGCTCTGGCACAAGTTTGTGAACTAAAGACATATTTGATGTTTTCCAACCCCCAAAATGGTCACACGCAAGTTTTTACCTGGTAATCATTTGTGCAAGTGCCCTAAATGACTTTTAAATGTTTACATTTACAAAAGTGGGTTACGGAGCTTCGGAATAAGTTGGACAACTCAGGACATATCTGATATTTCCCAACTCAAAAAAAAAGTCGCACACAATTTTTTATGCGCAAATCATTTGTGCAATTACGCGAAATGACTTTTAAATGCTTACATTTTTAAAAGTGGGTTACGGAGCTCCGGATATATTTGATGTTTCCCATTCCCACAGTGGCACTCGCAAGTTTTTAACCGCAAATCATTTGTGAAAGTGCCCGAAATGACGTTATATGTGTAGTTTTACAAAAGCGGGTTACGGAGCCTCGAAACATGTTTGACAACTCATGACATATTTGATATTTCCACGTCAACAAGTTTGCAAACTAAGGACATATTTGATATTTTTCAACCCAAAATAGTCAACTCGGAACTTTTTACACGCCAATCATTTGTGCAACTGCCCGAAATAACGTCAAATGTTTACCTTTAAAAAAGTGGGTTACAGAGCTCCGAAACAAGTTTGACAAGTCATGACATATTTGATATTTCCAACCCAAATATAGTTACGCACAATTTTTTACGTGCAAATCATTTGTGCAAGTGCGCGGAATGACATTAAATGTTTACCTTTACAAAGGTGGGTTACGGAGGTCCGGAACAAGTTTGACTACTAAAGACATATTTGATATTTCCCAAATCCAAAATGGTCACTCCCAAGCTTTTAAGTGGAAATCATTTGTGAAAGTGCCCGAAATAACCTTAAATGTTTAGTTTTACAAAAGTGGGTTATGGAGGTCCGAAACAAGTTTCCAAACTAACAAAAGTGTCCCGGAGCTCTGACACAAGTTTGCCAACTAGAGACATATTTGATGTTTTCCAACCCCCAAAATGGTCACACGCAAGTTTTTACCTGGTAATCATTTGTGCAAGTGCCCTAAATGACTTTTAAATGTTTACATTTACGAAAGTGGGTTACGGAGCTTCGGAATAAGTTGGACAACTCAGGACATATCTGATATTTCCCAACACAAAAAAAAAGTCGCACACAATTTTTTATGCGCAAATCATTTGTGCAAGTACGCGAAATGACTTTTAAATGCTTACATTTTTAAAAGTGGGTTACGGAGCTCCGGATATATTTGATGTTTCCCATTCCCACAGTGGCACTCGCAAGTTTTTAACCCCAAATCATTTGTGAAAGTGCCCGAAATGACGTTATATGTGTAGTTTTACAAAAGCGGGTTACGGAGCCTCGAAACAAGTTTGACAACTAATGACATATTTGATATTTCCACGTCAACAAGTTTGCAAACTAAGGACATATTTGATATTTTTCAACCCAAAATAGTCAACTCGGAACTTTTTACACGCCAATCATTTGTGCAACAGCCCGAAATAACGTCAAATGTTTACCTTTACAAAAGTGGGTTACAGAGCTCCGAAACAAGTTTGACAAGTCATGACATATTTGATATTTCCAATCCAAAAATAGTCACGCACAAGTTTTTACGTGCAAATCATTCGTGCAAGTGCGCGGAATGACATTAAATGTTTACCTTTACAAAGGTGGGTTACGGAGGTCCGGAACAAGTTTGAAAACTAAAGACATATTTGACATTTTCCAAATCCAAAATGGTCACTCAAAAGCTTTTAAGTGCAAATCATTTGTGAAAGTGCCCGAAATAACCTTAAATGTTTAGTTTTACAAAAGTGGGTTACGGAGGTCCGAAACAAGTTTCTAAACTAAAAAAAGTGTGTCCCGGAGCTCTGGTACAAGTTTGCGAACTAAAGACATATTTGATGTTTTCCAACCCCCAAAATGGTCACGCGCAAGTGTTTACCTGCTAATCATTTGTGCAAGTGCCCGAAATTACTTTTAAATGTTTACATTTACAAAAGTGGGTTACGGATGTCCGGAACAAGTTTGACAACTCAGGACATATTTGATGTTTCCACGTCAACAAGTATGCAAACTAAGGACATATTTGATATTTTCCAACCAAAAAATAGTCAACTCGGTACTTTTTACACGCCAATCATTTGTGCAAGTGCCCGAAATGACGTTAAATGTTTACCTTTACAAAAGAGGGTTACAGAGCTCCGGAACAAGTTTGACAACTCAGGACATAATTGATATTTCTAACCCAAAAATAGTCACGCAGAAGTTTTTACGCGCAAATCTAAAGACATATTTGATATATCCCAAATCCAAAGTGGTCACTCCCAAGATTTTAAGTGCAAATCATTTGTGAAAGTGCCCGAAATAACCTTAAATGTTTAGTTTTACAAAAGTGGGTTACGGTGGTCCGAAACAAGTTTCCAAACTAAAAAAAGTCTGTCCCGGAGCTCTGGCACAAGTTTGTGAACTAAAGACATATTTGATGTTTTCCAACCCCCAAAATGGTCACACGCAAGTTTTTACCTGGTAATCATTTGTGCAAGTGCCCTAAATGACTTTTAAATGTTTACATTTACAAAAGTGGGTTACGGAGCTTCGGAATAAGTTTGGACAACTCAGGACATATCTGATATTTCCCAACTCAAAAAAAAAGTCGCACACAATTTTTTATGCGCAAATCATTTGTGCAATTACGCGAAATGACTTTTAAATGCTTACATTTTTAAAAGTGGGTTACGGAGCTCCGGATATATTTGATGTTTCCCATTCCCACAGTGGCACTCGCAAGTTTTTAACCGCAAATCATTTGTGAAAGTGCCCGAAATGACGTTATATGTGTAGTTTTACAAAAGCGGGTTACGGAGCCTCGAAACATGTTTGACAACTCATGACATATTTGATATTTCCACGTCAACAAGTTTGCAAACTAAGGACATATTTGATATTTTTCAACCCAAAATAGTCAACTCGGAACTTTTTACACGCCAATCATTTGTGCAACTGCCCGAAATAACGTCAAATGTTTACCTTTAAAAAAGTGGGTTACAGAGCTCCGAAACAAGTTTGACAAGCCATGACATATTTGATATTTCCAACCCAAAAATAGTTACGCACAATTTTTTACGTGCAAATCATTTGTGCAAGTGCGCGGAATGACATTAAATGTTTACCTTTACAAAGGTGGGTTACGGAGCTCCGGAACAAGTTTCACAACTAAAGACATGTTTGATATTTCCCAAATCCAAAATGGTCACTCCCAAGATTTTAAGTGCAAATCATTTGTGAAAGTGCCCGAAATAACCTTAAATGTTTAGTTTTACAAAAGTGGGTTACGGAGGTCCGAAACAAGTTTCCAAACTAAAAAAAGTGTGTCCCGGAGCTCTGGCACAAGTTTGTGAACTAAAGACATATTTGATGTTTTCCAACCCCCAAAATGGTCACACGCAAGTTTTTACCTGGTAATCATTTGTGCAAGTGCCCTAAATGACTTTTAAATGTTTACATTTACGAAAGTGGGTTACGGAGCTTCGGAATAAGTTGGACAACTCAGGACATATCTGATATTTCCCAACACAAAAAAAAAGTCGCACACAATTTTTTATGCGCAAATCATTTGTGCAAGTACGCAAAATGACTTTTAAATGCTTACATTTTTAAAAGTGGGTTACGGAGCTCCGGATATATTTGATGTTTCCCATTCCCACAGTGGCACTCGCAAGTTTTTAACCCCAAATCATTTGTGAAAGTGCCCGAAATGACGTTATATGTGTAGTTTTACAAAAGCGGGTTACGGAGCCTCGAAACAAGTTTGACAACTAATGACATATTTGATATTTCCACGTCAACAAGTTTGCAAACTAAGGACATATTTGATATTTTTCAACCCAAAATAGTCAACTCGGAACTTTTTACACGCCAATCATTTGTGCAACAGCCCGAAATAACGTCAAATGTTTACCTTTACAAAAGTGGGTTACAGAGCTCCGAAACAAGTTTGACAAGTCATGACATATTTGATATTTCCAATCCAAAAATAGTCACGCACAAGTTTTTACGTGCAAATCATTCGTGCAAGTGCGCGGAATGACATTAAATGTTTACCTTTACAAAGGTGGGTTGCGGAGGTCCGGAACAAGTTTGAAAACTAAAGACATATTTGACATTTTCCAAATCCAAAATGGTCACTCAAAAGCTTTTAAGTGCAAATCATTTGTGAAAGTGCCCGAAATAACCTTAAATGTTTAGTTTTACAAAAGTGGGTTACGGAGGTCCGAAACAAGTTTCTAAACTAAAAAAAGTGTGTCCCGGAGCTCTGGTACAAGTTTGCGAACTAAAGACATATTTGATGTTTTCCAACCCCCAAAATGGTCACGCGCAAGTGTTTACCTGCTAATCATTTGTGCAAGTGCCCGAAATTACTTTTAAATGTTTACATTTACAAAAGTGGGTTACGGATGTCCGGAACAAGTTTGACAACTCAGGACATATTTCATGTTTCCACGTCAACAAGTATGCAAACTAAGGACATATTTAATATTTTCCAACCAAAAAATAGTCAACTCGGTACTTTTTACACGCCAATCATTTGTGCAAGTGCCCGAAATGACGTTAAATGTTTACCTTTACAAAAGAGGGTTACAGAGCTCCGGAACAAGTTTGACAACTCAGGACATAATTGATATTTCTAACCCAAAAATAGTCACGCAGAAGTTTTTACGCGCAAATCTAAAGACATATTTGATATATCCCAAATCCAAAGTGGTCACTCCCAAGATTTTAAGTGCAAATCATTTGTGAAAGTGCCCGAAATAACCTTAAATGTTTAGTTTTACAAAAGTGGGTTACGGTGGTCCGAAACAAGTTTCCAAACTAAAAAAAGTCTGTCCCGGAGCTCTGGCACAAGTTTGTGAACTAAAGACATATTTGATGTTTTCCAACCCCCAAAATGGTCACACGCAAGTTTTTACCTGGTAATCATTTGTGCAAGTGCCCTAAATGACTTTTAAATGTTTACATTTACAAAAGTGGGTTACGGAGCTTCGGAATAAGTTGGACAACTCAGGACATATCTGATATTTCCCAACTCAAAAAAAAAGTCGCACACAATTTTTTATGCGCAAATCATTTGTGCAATTACGCGAAATGACTTTTAAATGCTTACATTTTTAAAAGTGGGTTACGGAGCTCCGGATATATTTGATGTTTCCCATTCCCACAGTGGCACTCGCAAGTTTTTAACCGCAAATCATTTGTGAAAGTGCCCGAAATGACGTTATATGTGTAGTTTTACAAAAGCGGGTTACGGAGCCTCGAAACATGTTTGACTTATGACATATTTGATATTTCCACGTCAACAAGTTTGCAAACTAAGGACATATTTGATATTTTTCAACCCAAAATAGTCAACTCGGAACTTTTTACACGCCAATACTTTGTGCAACTGCCCGAAATAACGTCAAATGTTTACCTTTAAAAAAGTGGGTTACAGAGCTCCGAAACAAGTTTGACAAGTCATGACATATTTGATATTTCCAACCCAAAAATAGTTACGCACAATTTTTTACGTGCAAATCATTTGCGCAAGTGCGCGGAATGACATTAAATGTTTACCTTTACAAAGGTGGGTTACGGAGGTCCGGAACAAGTTTGACTACTAAAGACATATTTGATATTTCCCAAATCCAAAATGGTCACTCCCAAGCTTTTAAGTGGAAATCATTTGTGAAAGTGCCCGAAATAACCTTAAATGTTTAGTTTTACAAAAGTGGGTTATGGAGGTCCGAAACAAGTTTCCAAACTAACAAAAGTGTCCCGGAGTTCTGACACAAGTTTGCCAACTAGAGACATATTTGATGTTTTCCAACCCCCAAAATGGTCACACGCAGGTTTTTACCTGCTAATTATTTGTGCAAATGCCCGAAATGACTTTTAAATGTTTACATTTACAAAAGTGGGTTACAGAGCTCCGGAAGAAGCTTGACAACTCAGTACATATTTGATATTTCCACGTCAACAAGTTTGCAAACTAAGGACATATTTGATATTTTCCAACCAAAAAATAGTCAAATCGGTACTTTTTACACGGCAATCATTTGTGCAAGTGCCCGAAATTACGTTAAATGTTTACCTTTACAAAAGAGGGTTACAGAGCTCCGGAACAAGTTTGACAACTCTGGACATAATTGATATTTCTAACCCAAAAATAGTCACGCAGAAGTTTTTACGCGCAAATCATTTGTGCAAGTGCGCGGAATGACATTAAATGTTTACCTTTACAAAGGTGGGTTACGGAGCTCCGGAACAAGTTTCACAACTAAAGACATGTTTGATATTTCCCAAATCCAAAGTGGTCACTCCCAAGATTTTAAGTGCAAATCATTTGTGAAAGTGCCCGAAATAACCTTAAATGTTTAGTTTTACAAAAATGGGTTACGGTGGTCCGAAACAAGTTTCCAAACTAAAAAAAGTCTGTCCCGGAGCTCTGGCACAAGTTTGTGAACTAAAGACATATTTGATGTTTTCCAACCCCCAAAATGGTCACACGCAAGTTTTTACCTGGTAATCATTTGTGCAAGTGCCCTAAATGACTTTTAAATGTTTACATTTACAAAAGTGGGTTACGGAGCTTCGGAATAAGTTGGACAACTCAGGACATATATGATATTTCCCAACTCAAAAAAAAAGTCGCACACAATTTTTTATGCGCAAATCATTTGTGCAATTACGCGAAATGACTTTTAAATGCTTACATTTTTAAAAGTGGGTTACGGAGCTCCGGATATATTTGATGTTTCCCATTCCCACAGTGGCACTCGCAAGTTTTTAACCGCAAATCATTTGTGAAAGTGCCCGAAATGACGTTATATGTGTAGTTTTACAAAAGCGGGTTACGGAGCCTCGAAACATGTTTGACAACTCATGACATATTTGATATTTCCACGTCAACAAGTTTGCAAACTAAGGACATATTTGATATTTTTCAACCCAAAATAGTCAACTCGGAACTTTTTACACGCCAATCATTTGTGCAACTGCCCGAAATAACGTCAAATGTTTACCTTTAAAAAAGTGGGTTACAGAGCTCCGAAACAAGTTTGACAAGTCATGACATATTTGATATTTCCAACCCAAAAATAGTTACGCACAATTTTTTACGTGCAAATCATTTGTGCAAGTGCGCGGAATGACATTAAATGTTTACCTTTACAAAGGTGGGTTACGGAGGTCCGGAACAAGTTTGACTACTAAAGACATATTTGATATTTCCCAAATCCAAAATGGTCACTCCCAAGCTTTTAAGTGGAAATCATTTGTGAAAGTGCCCGAAATAACCTTAAATGTTTAGTTTTACAAAAGTGGGTTATGGAGGTCCGAAACAAGTTTCCAAACTAACAAAAGTGTCCCGGAGCTCTGACACAAGTTTCCCAACTAGAGACATATTTGATGTTTTCCAACCCCCAAAATGGTCACGCGCAAGTGTTTACCTGCTAATCATTTGTGCAAGTGCCCGAAATTACTTTTAAATGTTTACATTTACAAAAGTGGGTTACAGATGTCCGGAACAATTTTGACAACTCAGGACATATTTGATGTTTCGACGTCAACAAGTATGCAAACTAAGGACATATTTGATATTTTCCAACCAAAAAATAGTCAAATCGATACTTTTTACACGGCAATCATTTGTGCAAGTGCCCGAAATGACGTTAAATGTTTACCTTTACAAAAGAGGGTTACAGAGCTCCGGAACAAGTTTGACAACTCTGGACATAATTGATATTTCTAACCCAAAAATAGTCACGCAGAAGTTTTTACGCGCAAATCATTTGTGCAAGTGCGCGGAATGACATTAAATGTTTACCTTTACAAAGGTGGGTTACGGAGCTCCGGAACAAGTTTCACAACTAAAGACATGTTTGATATTTCCCAAATCCAAAGTGGTCACTCCCAAGATTTTAAGTGCAAATCATTTGTGAAAGTGCCCGAAATAACCTTAAATGTTTAGTTTTACAAAAAGTGGGTTACGGTGGTCCGAAACAAGTTTCCAAACTAAAAAAAGTCTGTCCCGGAGCTCTGGCACAAGTTTGTGAACTAAAGACATATTTGATGTTTTCCAACCCCCAAAATGGTCACACGCAAGTTTTTACCTGGTAATCATTTGTGCAAGTGCCCTAAATGAATTTTAAATGTTTACATTTACGAAAGTGGGTTACGGAGCTTCGGAATAAGTTGGACAACTCAGGACATATCTGATATTTCCCAACACAAAAAAAAAGTCGCACACAATTTTTTATGCGCAAATCATTTGTGCAAGTACGCAAAATGACTTTTAAATGCTTACATTTTTAAAAGTGGGTTACGGAGCTCCGGATATATTTGATGTTTCCCATTCCCACAGTGGCACTCGCAAGTTTTTAACCCCAAATCATTTGTGAAAGTGCCCGAAATGACGTTATATGTGTAGTTTTACAAAAGCGGGTTATGGAGCCTCGAAACAAGTTTGACAACTAATGACATATTTGATATTTCCACGTCAACAAGTTTGCAAACTAAGGACATATTTGATATTTTTCAACCCAAAATAGTCAACTCGGAACTTTTTACACGCCAATCATTTGTGCAACAGCCCGAAATAACGTCAAATGTTTACCTTTACAAAAGTGGGTTACAGAGCTCCGAAACAAGTTTGACAAGTCATGACATATTTGATATTTCCAATCCAAAAATAGTCACGCACAAGTTTTTACGTGCAAATCATTCGTGCAAGTGCGCGGAATGACATTAAATGTTTACCTTTACAAAGGTGGGTTACGGAGGTCCGGAACAAGTTTGAAAACTAAAGACATATTTGACATTTTCCAAATCCAAAATGGTCACTCAAAAGCTTTTAAGTGCAAATCATTTGTGAAAGTGCCCGAAATAACCTTAAATGTTTAGTTTTACAAAAGTGGGTTACGGAGGTCCGAAACAAGTTTCTAAACTAAAAAAAGTGTGTCCCGGAGCTCTGGTACAAGTTTGCGAACTAAAGACATATTTGATGTTTTCCAACCCCCAAAATGGTCACGCGCAAGTGTTTACCTGCTAATCATTTGTGCAAGTGCCCGAAATTACTTTTAAATGTTTACATTTACAAAAGTGGGTTACGGATGTCCGGAACAAGTTTGACAACTCAGGACATATTTGATGTTTCCACGTCAACAAGTATGCAAACTAAGGACATATTTGATATTTTCCAACCAAAAAATAGTCAACTCGGTACTTTTTACACGCCAATCATTTGTGCAAGTGCCCGAAATGACGTTAAATGTTTACCTTTACAAAAGAGGGTTACAGAGCTCCGGAACAAGTTTGACAACTCAGGACATAATTGATATTTCTAACCCAAAAATAGTCACGCAGAAGTTTTTACGCGCAAATCTAAAGACATATTTGATATATCCCAAATCCAAAGTGGTCACTCCCAAGATTTTAAGTGCAAATCATTTGTGAAAGTGCCCGAAATAACCTTAAATGTTTAGTTTTACAAAAGTGGGTTACGGTGGTCCGAAACAAGTTTCCAAACTAAAAAAAGTCTGTCCCGGAGCTCTGGCACAAGTTTGTGAACTAAAGACATATTTGATGTTTTCCAACCCCCAAAATGGTCACACGCAAGTTTTTACCTGGTAATCATTTGTGCAAGTGCCCTAAATGACTTTTAAATGTTTACATTTACAAAAGTGGGTTACGGAGCTTCGGAATAAGTTGGACAACTCAGGACATATCTGATATTTCCCAACTCAAAAAAAAAGTCGCACACAATTTTTTATGCGCAAATCATTTGTGCAATTACGCGAAATGACTTTTAAATGCTTACATTTTTAAAAGTGGGTTACGGAGCTCCGGATATATTTGATGTTTCCCATTCCCACAGTGGCACTCGCAAGTTTTTAACCGCAAATCATTTGTGAAAGTGCCCGAAATGACGTTATATGTGTAGTTTTACAAAAGCGGGTTACGGAGCCTCGAAACATGTTTGACAACTCATGACATATTTGATATTTCCACGTCAACAAGTTTGCAAACTAAGGACATATTTGATATTTTTCAACCCAAAATAGTCAACTCGGAACTTTTTACACGCCAATCATTTGTGCAACTGCCCGAAATAACGTCAAATGTTTACCTTTAAAAAAGTGGGTTACAGAGCTCCGAAACAAGTTTGACAAGTCATGACATATTTGATATTTCCAACCCAAAAATAGTCACGCAGAAGTTTTTACGCGCAAATCATTTGTGCAAGTGCGCGGAATGACATTAAATGTTTACCTTTACAAAGGTGGGTTACGGAGCTCCGGAACAAGTTTCACAACTAAAGACATGTTTGATATTTCCCAAATCCAAAGTGGTCACTCCCAAGATTTTAAGTGCAAATCATTTGTGAAAGTGCCCGAAATAACCTTAAATGTTTAGTTTTACAAAAAGTGGGTTACGGAGGTCCGAAACAAGTTTCCAAACTAAAAAAAGTTGTCCCGGAGCTCTGGCACAAGTTTGTGAACTAAAGACATATTTGATGTTTTCCAACCCCCAAAATGGTCACACGCAAGTTTTTACCTGGTAATCATTTGTGCAAGTGCCCTAAATGACTTTTAAATGTTTACATTTACAAAAGTGGGTTACGGAGCTTCGGAATAAGTTGGACAACTCAGGACATATATGATATTTCCCAACTCAAAAAAAAGTCGCACACAATTTTTTATGCGCAAATCATTTGTGCAATTACGCGAAATGACTTTTAAATGCTTACATTTTTAAAAGTGGGTTACGGAGCTCCGGATATATTTGATGTTTCCCATTCCCACAGTGGCACTCGCAAGTTTTTAACCGCAAATCATTTGTGAAAGTGCCCGAAATGACGTTATATGTGTAGTTTTACAAAAGCGGGTTACGGAGCCTCGAAACATGTTTGACAACTCATGACATATTTGATATTTCCACGTCAACAAGTTTGCAAACTAAGGACATATTTGATATTTTTCAACCCAAAATAGTCAACTCGGAACTTTTTACACCCCAATCATTTGTGCAACTGCCCGATATAACGTCAAATGTTTACCTTTAAAAAAGTGGGTTACAGAGCTCCGAAACAAGTTTGACAAGTCATGACATATTTGATATTTCCAACCCAAAAATAGTTACGCACAATTTTTTATGTGCAAATCATTTGTGCAAGTGCGCGGAATGACATTAAATGTTTACCTTTACAAAGGTGGGTTACGGAGGTCCGGAACAAGTTTGACTACTAAAGACATATTTGATATTTCCCAAATCCAAAATGGTCACTCCCAAGCTTTTAAGTGGAAATCATTTGTGAAAGTGCCCGAAATAACCTTAAATGTTTAGTTTTACAAAAGTGGGTTATGGAGGTCCGAAACAAGTTTCCAAACTAACAAAAGTGTCCCGGAGCTCTGACACAAGTTTGCCAACTAGAGACATATTTGATGTTTTCCAACCCCCAAAATGGTCACACGCAGGTTTTTACCTGGTAATCATTTGTGCAAGTGCCCTAAATAACTTTTAAATGTTTACATTTACGAAAGTGGGTTACGGAGCTTCGGAATAAGTTGGACAACTCAGGACATATCTGATATTTCCACGTCAACAAGTTTGCAAACTAAGGACATATTTGATATTTTCCAACCAAAAAATAGTCAAATCGGTACTTTTTACACGGCAATCATTTGTGCAAGTGCCCGAAATGACGTTAAATGTTTACCTTTACAAAAGAGGGTTACAGAGCTCCGGAACAAGTTTGACAACTCTGGACATAATTGATATTTCTAACCCAAAAATAGTCACGCAGAAGTTTTTACGCGCAAATCTGATGCGGAACCCCAGCCTTTTAGAGACTGAAACGACACATACCCTAGTAAAAGAACTTATTCAGAAAATAATTCCCCAATCTAAAGCACCCTTAATTAACATGCAATAAGAACACTTATATGGATGATTTCAAGAGCCAGAAAATAAAAACATACAAGCTAGTATCAAAACCTTATTCGTGATGCAATGTCAAAGAACCAAGATCTCTCTTAAGCTTCAAAGAAGAATCGCATTAAAGCAATTGTATTGAAAATTGATAATCTGTGTCTACAATAGAAAAATGGTTGCTTTATATAGCCTAAATTAAGACCCATGATCTTTGCCACCTCCCACATACTATACATGACCCATGATCTTTGCCACTAACCCACAACTATGCATGGAACCCATGATCTATGCCACTATCCACTACTAGGTAACCACCCACTACTGTTTAAACTACCCACTACCAAAATAACTACCCACTACTGGTTTAACTTACCAACTACTAAATGACTACCCACTATAAATACAGATTTGAATTGTCAATAAGGACACATTTGCCTAATTGACTTGGAATGGCCAGAAATTGTTCTTCAACTTCAAAATGAACTTGCAAAGCTTCAAAATATCCTTCATGAATCCTTGAAGTGCTTCCTTCACCTCTTGGATCTCAGCTTGTAATTGGTCCTTGAGGCAATGCTAGCTCATCATTTTTTGGTTGTTGTTGGTCGTGCTTACATCAAAATCATTTGTGCAAGTGCGCGGAATGACATTAAATGTTTACCTTTACAAAAGGTGGGTTACGGAGCTCCGGAACAAGTTTCACAACTAAAGACATGTTTGATATTTTCCAAATCCAAAGTGGTCACTCCCAAGATTTTAAGTGCAAATCATTTGTGAAAGTGTCCGAAATAACCTTAAATGTTTAGTTTTACAAAAATGGTTACGGTGGTCCGAAACAAGTTTCCAAAAAAAAAAAAGTCTGTCCGGAGCTCTGGCACAAGTTTGTGAACTAAAGACATATTTGATGTTTTCCAACCCCCAAAATGGTCACACGCAAGTTTTTACCTGGTAATCATTTGTGCAAGTGCCCTAAATGACTTTTAAATGTTTACATTTACAAAAGTGGGTTACGGAGCTTCGGAATAAGTTGGACAACTCAGGACATATATGATATTTCCCAACTCAAAAAAAAAGTCGCACACAATTTTTTATGCGCAAATCATTTGTGCAAGTACGCAAAATGACTTTTAATGCTTACATTTTTAAAAGTGGGTACGGAGCTCGGATATATTTGATGTTTCCCATTCCCACAGTGGCACTCGCAAGTTTTTAAACCCAAATCATTTGTGAAAGTGCCCGAAATGACGTTATATGTGTAGTTTTTACAAAAGCGGGTTACGGAGCCTCGAAACAAGTTTGACAACTAATGACATATTTGATATTCCACGTCAACAAGTTTTGCAAACTAAGGACACATATTTGAATATTTTTCAACCCAAAATAGTCAACTCGGAACTTTTTACACGCCAATCATTTGTGCAAACAGCCCGAAATAACGTCAAATGTTTACCTTTACAAAGTGGGTTACAGAGCTCCGAAACAAGTTTGACAAGTCATGACATATTTGATATTTCCAATCCAAAAATAGTCACGCACAAGTTTTTACGTGCAAATCATTCGTGCAAGTGCGCGGAATGACATTAAATGTTTACCTTTACAAAGGTGGGTTACGGAGGTCCGGAAACAAGTTTGAAAAGTAAAGACATATTTGACATTTTCCCAATCCAAAATGGTCACTCAAAGCTTTTAAGTGCAAATCATTTGTGAAAAGTGCCCGAAATAACCTTAAATGTTTAGTTTTACAAAAGTGGGTTTACGGAGGTCCGAAACAAGTTTCTAAACTAAAAAAAGTGTGTCCCGGAGCTCTGGTACACAAGTTTGCGAACTAAAGACATATTTGATGTTTTCCAACCCCCAAAATGGTCACGCGCAAGTGTTTACCTGCTAATCATTTGGTGCAAGTGCCCGAAATTACTTTTATGTTTACATTTACAAAAAAGTGGGTTACGGATGTCCGGAACAAGTTTGACAACTCAGGACATATTGATGTTTCCACGTCAACAAGTATGGCAAACTAAGGACATATTGATATTTTCCAACAAAAAAATAGTCAAAACTCGTACTTTTTACACGCCAATCATTTGTGCAAGTGACCGAAATGACGTTAAATGTTTACCTTTACAAAAGAGGGTTACAGAGCTCCGGAACAAGTTTGACAACTCAGG
>NW_025215444.1:0-19215 GCF_001659605.2 Manihot esculenta | reverse complement strand
GAAGGTTCCTTCCAGATCCGAAACTCATGCATGTTCGGCGGCACTTTCGGCGGCCGAAACTCCCCTCCAGAGCCGAAAGTCCAACTTTCGGGGGCAAAGTTCGGCAGCCAAAAGCTTGCCTCCACAGGCAGGTTCGGCGGCCGAAAGTTGCCTTCGGCTGCCGAACCTGAGTTCTTCCAAAGTGGCAGAACTCAGTCTCCTCATGCACATTTTGCCTCCCAAAACTTTCAAACATGCATTTAGCTATTCTACAACATGCATACACAAGCAAACAAGCATATAGAGGTCTCAAACTACCCTAAACCCAACAATCAACACAAAGCATATACACATACAACATACATTATCCATAAACTCAACATTAACCCTAACAACAATCAACTAACCTAAACATGCATTTCTACCCCATAACCCCTCATAAAACTTGTTTAAAACATGGATAAGCTAAAGATCTACCCTTACCTCTTGAAGATCGAGAGGGGAGGTGACCTAAACTTGGAGAAATGGAGGAAGAAAGCTCCGGGGTCTCCAAGCTTCAAATCTTGATCTTAGCTCCAAAAATCTTCAAAACCAAGTTAAATAACTCATAAAAAATGAGAGACGTGAAGGAAGAACACAAGATCGACAAGGGAGGACGGAGACTCACCTTGGTCGGAAATGGGGAGAGAAAACTCCCCATTTCGGACAGGGGACCCCTTTTATAGGTGGCTGGCTAGGCCACTTTCGGGGCCTAACGTCCTCCGCATGCATCCCATGTTCGGCGGCCGAACATGAGGTTCGGCGGCCGAAACTAGGCCCTTCCTTCATTCTCTTTCTTTCTTTTCTATAAAACTTTTACTCAATTTTTTCTTCATAAAAACCATAAAATGCATGAAATAATTTATAAAAACATGATTTTACCCTTCTAGAGGGTTCCGACATCCGAGATTCCACCGGACGGTAGGAATTTCGATACCGGAGTCTAGCCAGGTATTACATTCTCCCCCCCTTAAGAACATTCATCCCCGAATGTTCACCAAACAAACAAAGCAAGGCATAACATACAAAAACACATAAGAACCAAGGATACTAACCTTAAAAGAGATGAGGTATTGCTGGAGCATGGACTCCCGTGTCTCCCAAGTACATTCTTCGATGTTGTGGTGATTCAAAGGACTTTCACCATCGGGATTTCTTGTTCCTTAGCTTTCTGATCTGGGTGTCTAGGATCCGCACTGGCTGCTCAACATAGGTGAGATCTCCTAGGATCTCTACATCAGGCTCACTAAGAACCTTGCCCGGATTTGACACAAACTTCCTTAACATGGAAACATGGAAAACCGGATGGATTCTTTTCCATTGAAGCAGGTAAGTCTAACTTGTACGATACATTCCCAATCTTTTGCAAGATTTCGAAGGGTCCCGATGTACCGTGGAGCTAGCTTACCTTTCTTCCCAAACGAATCACCCCTTTCATAGGAGACACCTTGAGCAATACCAAATCCCTCCTGAAACTCTACATGCTTCCTGCGGACATTGCATAGCTTTTCTGCCGACTCACAGCAGTCTTGATCCTTTCTCTGATGATGGGCACTACTCTGCTGGTGATTTCTACTAACTCAGGCCCTGCTAAGGCCTTTCTCCAACTTCTTCCCAGCAAACAGGTGACCTGCACTTCCTTCCATACAAAGCTTCATAAGGGGCCATCCCAATGCTAGCATGATAGCTGTTATTGTAGGCAAACTCCACCAAAGGTAGATGCTGCCTCCAAGAACCGCCAAAATCTAGCACACACATTCTGAGCATATCTTCAATTGTCTGGATGGTCCTCTCTGACTGTCCGTCAGTCTGAGGATGGAAAGCAGTGCTGAAATCCAACCTGGTACCCATTGCATTCTGCAGACTCCGCCAAACCTGGAGGTGAACTAGGGTCCTCTATCAAACACTATTGAAACAGAGCCCCATGCAGTCTGACCACTTCATCAACAAATACCTGCGCCAATTTGTCCACAGAATAGCCACTCCTAATAGGGATGAAGTGAGCACATTTGGTCAATCTGTCCACAATCACCCATATGGAGTCCAATCTGTTGGATGTTGCCGGTAACCCCACCACGAAGTCCATAGCTATTTTCTCCCATTTCCACTCTGGAATCGGTAGTGGGTTAAGCATTCCAGCCGGCTTCTGATGTTCCAGCTTCACCCTCTGACATACTTCGCAGGCGGACACGAACTGTGCCACTTTTCTCTTCATAGCTGGCCACCAATAAACTCTCTTCAAATCTTGATACATTTTGGTGGCTCCAGGGTGAGAACACTGTATCTAGCATTATGAGCCTCCCTCATAATGTCACCTTTCAGACTCACGTCCTCTGGTACACATAATCTACTCCCAAAGCGGAGGATCCCCTTACTGTCAAATCTGAACTCTTCATTTTTGCCTGACTGAACAGTCCTGGCAATTTTCACTAACTCTGGGTCCTCATGCTTTTTGAGCCACCTGCTCCAGAAACACGGGTGTCACTCTCATCTAGGCTATCAAAGCACCTGTACCAGACAACTCCAACTGCAACCCTTCATTGATGAGTTTGTAAAACTCTCTCACCACCGGTCTTCTCTCTACTGTAATATAGGATAGACTGCCAAGTGACTTCCGGCTTAGGGCATCTGCCATAACATTTGCCTTACCCGGATGGTACTGAATCTTGCAATCATAGTCACTAAGCAGTTCTACCCATCTTCTCTGCCTCAGGTTCAACTCTCTCTGAATCAAGATGTACTGCAAAACTTTTATGATCAGTAAAGATCTCACATTTTACCCCATAGAAGGTAATGCCTCCACATCTTGAGTGCAAAGATCATTGCTGCCATCTCTAGGTCATGTGTAGGATAATTCAACTCATGCTTCTTCAGCTGTCTAGAAGCATAAGCAATTACCCTTTCATTTTGCATCAACACACAACCTAGTCCCACACGGGATGCATCACAAAATACTGTGAAGTCTTCATTACTGGTAGGCAGAGCTAACACCGATGCTGACGTCAACCTTTTCTTCAGCTCTTCAAAGCTTTCTTCACACTTATCAGACCACACAAACCTCTGATTCTTCTTAGTTAATCTGGTTATAGGGGCGACAATTTTTGAGAAGTCTTGTATGAACCTCCTGTAGTAACCTGCCAAACCCAAGAAAACTTTTGATCTCTATCACTGTAGTGGGTCTAGGCCAATAAGCTACTGCTTCCACCTTCTTGGGGTCCACTTCAATTCCGTTTTCTGACACAACATGTCCCAAGAATGAGATGCTCCTTAACCAGAATTCACATTTGGAGAACTTGGCATACAAGTCATGCTCTCTCAGGGTCTGTAGAACTATCCTCAGATGATGGGCATGCTCCTCTGCGTTCCTGGAATACACTAAGATATCATCAATGAAGACAATAACAAAGTGATCCAGATACTGGCTAAACACTCTGTTCATGAGATCCATTGGTCAGCCCAAACGGCATTACTAGGAACCCATAATGCCCATATCTGGTTCTGAATGCCGTCTTCGGCACATCTTCTTCTCTTATTCTCAGCTGATGGTACCCGGATCTCAGATCTATTTTGGAGAAACAACCTGCTCCTGCTAGCTGGTCGAATAGATCGTCGATCCTAGGTAACGGATACTTATTCTTGGTAGTGACTTTGTTTAACTGTCTGTAGTCGATACAAAGTCTTAAGGATCCATCCTTCTTCCTTACAAACAGCACTGGAGCACCCTAAGGCGAGGTACTCGGTCGGATGAAACCCTTGTCTACCAACTCTTACAACTGCTCCTTTAACTCTTTCAACTCTGCTGGTGCCATCCTGTAGGGAGGGATAGATATTGGTCTGGTTCCAGGCATCGATTCTATTTCAAACTCTATCTCCCTAGCAGGTGGTAGTCCTGGAAAGCTTGTCTGGGAAGACGTCTAAGAACTCTCTGACCACGGGCACTGAGGCAAGCTCCCTAACCTGACTATCCAGCTCTCTCACATGAGCTAGAAACCTTGACAACCTCTCCTGAGCAACCTACGAGCCTGTAGGGCTAATATCAGACCTCTAGGCGTACCCCTCTTGTCTCCTCTGAAGACAACTTCTGACCCATCCTGACCTCTGAATCTGACTAACTTGTCTCTACAGTCCAAGGTAGCACCATGAGTAGCTAGCCAATCCATCCCTAGAATGACATCAAAATTCCGTCAAGTCTAGAACCACAAGGTCGGCTGGAAGGCATCTACTCTCCACAAACACTGGGCTATACCGGCAGACTGACTCTGCCACTGATGGATCACACTTGGGTCCACTAACCCAGAGGGGACACTCTAACCCAGAGACTATCAAACCCAACCTCTCTACGGCTCTCGGAGCAATAAAGAATGAGATGCATCGGGGTCCATTAAAGCATACATATCTGAACAACCAATGATGAGATTACCTGACACCACGGTGTTGGATGTGTTTGCCTCCTGCTGTGTCATAGTGAAGATCCGAGCTGGAGCTGATGGACCTTCACCTCGGGAACCTACTGAAGAAGAGGCTGCCCCTCTCCCTCGGCCTCTGCCACTGCCCTGAGTCATGGCTGGAGCTGCTGGCTGTGCCACACTACCAGAAGCTGTCTACTGGGATGGTGCCATGAAAGGTGCCCTAGGACACTCCCGTGCCATGTGTCCCTCTTGCCCACATCTGAAGCAGGCTGCAGTCCCAAACCGACACACTCCCTTGTGTAGCTTGCCACACCTCAAACACTCTGCACCATCTGAACCCGAGCTCGAGCCACCACCGAGTCCCAGACTTGATTTTAACCTGTTTCAGAACTTATTCTTCTTTGACTTTTTGGTGGTACTACTCCACCACTTACTGCCTGAAGCTGCTGCACTCAGAGAAGAGGGATCTAACTTTCCCCCACCTGGGGTCTTGGAACCCGAAGATTGTGCCACAAACTGCTTAACTGTCCCCTGAATGATAGCACTAGCCTCCATCTTTCGGGCCATATCCACTATGGCATGGAAACTCTCTCTCTCTGCTGATTGGATCAAAGAGGAATACCTAGAGTGGAGCCTCATGGTATACTTCTTGGCCTTCTTCTGGCCTGTGTAAAAAGCTTGCCCTACAAACGGCAACAGCTCCAGGAACTTGTCAGTGAATTCATCTACACTCATCTCCTCTGTCTGCCTTAGCTGCTCAAACTCAATCATCTTCAATTCCCTGGAGCTATCAAGGAAAGCCCATCCTGCAAATTCATTTACAAACTCCTCCCAGGTCATACTGTCCAATCTAGGGTCCACATAGTTCTTGAACCACTAACGGGCCTTTTTGCATTTGAGTGTGAACCCCGCCATCTGGATGGCTCTACTGTCATTTGCCCCTAACTCATCTGTAATCATCTTCACTGTCTTCAGATACTCAAAAGGATCATCTCCCGTCTTGAACTTGGGAGCATCCAACTTCAAGTAATCGGTCATCTTAACCTTGCTCCCCCTAGATGAGCTAGGTTTGGGTACTTGGACTTCAGGAGCTACAGGTTCAGAGGGTGGTGGAGGAGGTGCAACATTCCCTTGATTAGGATTTGTTACATTTGGATAAAAAGGTGAGGGTGGATACATTGGGTACAGGGGGTATGGTGGATAAAAAGGTGGGTAAGGCATGAAAGAGGGGTAAGGGTTAAAGCTGGGGTAATCCGATGTACCTCCCATCGAATACCCGGGGCTCTGTGGAAAGGGTTGATATTGAGGTGGTTGAGCAAACTCCTGAGGCCTGAGTGCCTCCTTGAGATTCTCCCATGCCCTCTTCAGACATGCTTACACCTAAACTTCCATCTCTTCTCTGGTCAACATCCATTTCTTCCCCCTCAGCTGACACTCCTCCTTGAACTGTTCCCCTTCTGCTTACATCAAAGGTCCCTTGACACTCTCTCCCTGCTAGATCTGCAAGACGTTGCCTTCGGCAATGCAGGGGACGGGCATCCATGCCCTCATTTTCTGGTGGGACTCCACTCAATCGTGCAGATCGACGAGTGCCTCTCATTCTAATTACTGAAAAACAGCACACATCACATAAAATATTAGCATCATATGGTTCATATGGAAACACATGAACCCGCATCACACACATAACATATCATTAATGCACATGCATAAAATCATGGCATTTCACATCATCATTCAAGACAGGACTCCACATCCTATCCTAGTGGACATGATTTTCCTATTATGCTTGCCCTTCTAGAACATCTATGAGCCCGACACTCTCTAGGTCTGACCATATGAACCTAGGGCTCCGATACCAATCTATAACGACCCGAAATCGGACCGCTACCGGTGCTAGGATCCAGATCGACTTAAGGTCGCCGAGACCCGTAGTAAGCCTAACATACAACCTGTCATACCAGATAATCCCATACATGATCAAACATTTACACAAAAAAAATTTTAAACTTTCTCATTCACCAAGCTTAACCTGTGCATGCATCAAAACCATAACATAAACCCCACACAAGAGCCCTCATCAAATGCTCTACTGGGACATCATATCATACATTAAGCTTTGGTTTACATAAACATCATTAAAACTGTAACGACCCGAAAATCGGACCGCTACCGGCGCTAGGATCCAGGTCAGCTTAAGGCCGCCGGGACCCGTAGCAAGCCTCACATACATCCTGTGAACCTGTTTAATCCTATGCATGATCAACACCATACATAAAAATTAAACTTTTCTTTCATTCATTCTCATATACCAAACTCAACCTGTGCATGCACTATACATAACATAATCATAAGCATTGACCCCTCTGTGGGATCTCATCAGTGCCCCCAATGGGTGACATAACATGTGTTGAGTTGGTTTACATAAACATCATTAAACATCTAAGATCATGTATTAAAAGGGATAACAACATTCTATGGTCAAGCACACCTCTAACATCCATAAACATCATTACATTTCTATATTGTACTTATACATAACATCTCAACATTTTTCATGTCCACACTATCTATTACATAACCAAGACTTCATTACTCTTGCTGACCTCCTGATCTACCCTGTACCTGCAAACCTGGGGGTTAAGGGAGAGGGGTGAGCTACTAGAGCCTAGTGAGCAGAATACTAAAACATTTAAAACATATGATAACATGGAATGCATCACATCACAACTAATCACATCAAGGATGAATTTGTCACCAATAGTCCTCTACATGGTCCAACTATGCCAGGGGCATAGAATGGGCCTCACTGGTCTTTCTCTTACATAACATAATATAACATAACATTCCGACTGTGCCAGGGGCATAGAATGGGCCTCACTAGTCTTTCTCTTACATGGTGCCAGGGGCGTAGAATGGGCCTCACTGGTCTTCCGTACCGTATCATCATCATGTCATATCATACGAGGACTAAAGGATCATTAACATTCATCTGCATAATCAACATATTATGCAATGCAACATATTCGTGAGTTCTAATGCAAACACCCTATTATATCTCATGGCATTCATGATGCGTGAATCATGCTAAAACTGATTTATTTACTTTAAAGCATAAAGAGTTATTCCACTCACCTCTGGCTAGCTCTGATAGACACAAAAGCAGCTGAACTCACTGCTGGGGTCCTCGGTTCCTCGGGTCCGAACCTACACAGGTGGACTCAAATGAGGGACCAAACATACATGAACATAACTCTAAAGATACTCCCTAAAAACCCCCTAAAAACACCTAAAAACATTCATGGAATACATGCAAAGGAAGGCTGAACAGGGGCACTTTCGGCGGCAGGTTCGGCGGCCGAAAGTCCCTCCAGAGCCGAAAGTCAGGCAGGTTCGGCGGCACCTTCGGCGGCCGAAACTCCCAGACAGAGACGAAACTCATGCATGTTCGGCGGCACTTTCGGCGGCCGAAACTGCCCTCCAGAGACGAAAGTCCTCTTTCGGGGCAGGGTTCGGCAGCCGAAAGGCTTGCCTCCCAGGCAGGTTCGGCGGCCGAAAGTCCTTCGGCTGTCGAACCTGGTTTCTGCCAAAAGGGCAGAAACTAGATTCTTCATGCACAAAAGCCTCCCATTCCATTCAAACATGCATAAACCTGATCTACAACATGCATACTCAAGCATACAAGCTCCTAGGGGCTTCAAACTATCTTAAACCCCAACTACAACACATCAAACATCCACATTGTCCAAAAACATAACATAAACCCATAAACCTAACCATAAGCTAAACATGCATTCTACCCCATAGATCTACTTAAAACTTACTTAAAACATGCAATAAGCTCAAGATCGGCCCTTACCTCTTGAAGATCGAAAGGAGAACGACCCTAGCTTGAAAAATAGGAGAGATTTGAGTTTCTTGAACCTCAAAGCTCCAAAACTTGCTTTATACTTGAAAATCTTCAAAACAAAGTGAAAACTAGTGAAAATCGTGAAAGATCTTAAGGAAGGAACTCAAAATTGGCGAGGGATGGGGGAGAGCTCACCTTGGCCGACAATGGGAAGAAAAGCTCGCCCATTTCGGCTAAGGGACCCCTTTATAGGTGGCGGGCCAGGCCACATTCGAAAGCCGAACGTGCCTCCGCATGCATGCCATGTTCGGCGGGCGAACTTGAGGTTCGGCGGCCGAACCTGGACTTCCCTCACTTATGCTTTTAGGGGCCTAAAGCACTCCCGAAGTGCATGCATTTTCGGCCGCCGAACTTGAGGTTCGGCGGCCGAACCTGGGTCTTCCTCCAAGATTATTTTCATGCAAAAACTCATTTCCTTTTTACTTAAAACCATGAAATACATTGAAACATTTTATGAAAACATGTTTCTACCCTACTAGAGGCTTCCGACATCCGAGATTCCACCGGACGGTAGGAATTCCGATACCGGAGTCTAGCCGGGTATTACATTCTCCCCCCCTTAAGAACATTCGTCCCCGAATGTTCACCAAACAACACATGCATAGCAATCAACATAATATACATACAAAGCACATAAAACTTACCTTAGAAAAGATAAGGGTATTGCTGGAGCATGGACTCCCGTGTCTCCCAGGTGCATTCTTCCATATTGTGGTGGTTCCAAAGGACTTTCACCATCGGGATTTCCTTGTTCCTTAGCTTTCTGATCTGGGTGTCTAGGATCCGTACCGGCTGCTCAACATAGGTGAGATCCTCTTGGATCTCCACATCAGGCTCACTAAGAACCTTGTCCGGATCTGACATGAACTTCCTCAACATTGAAATATGGAAAACCGGATGGATTCTTTCCATCGAAGCAGGTAAATCCAGCTTGTACGATACATTCCCAATCTTTTGCAAGACTTCAAAGGGTCCGATGTACCGTGGAGCCAGCTTACCTTTCTTCCCAAACCGAATCACCCCTTTCATTGGAGACACCTTGAGCAAAACCAAATCCCCCTCCTGAAACTCTACTTGCCTTCTGCGGATATTTGCATAACTCTTCTGTCTGCTTGAAGCAGTCTTGATTCTTTCTCTGATTATGGGTACCACCCTGCTGGTGATTTCTACTAGCTCAGGCCCTGCTAAGGCCTTTTCTCCAACCTCTTCCCAGCAAATAGGTGATCTGCACTTCCTCCCATACAAAGCTTTATATGGAGCCATCCCGATGCTAGCATGATGGCTGTTATTGTAGGCAAACTCCACCAAGGGTAGATGCTGCCTCCAAGAACCGCCAAAGTCCAGCACACACATTCTGAGCATATCCTCTATTGTCTGGATGGTCCTCTCTGACTGTCCGTCCGTCTGTGGATGGAAAGCAGTGCTAAAATCCAACCTGGTACCCATGGCATTCTGCAGACTCCGCCAAAACCTGGAGGTGAACTGGGGTCCTCTATCAGACACTATTGAAACAGGAACCCCATGCAGTCTGACGATCTCATGAACATACACCTGCGCCAATTTGTCCACAGAATAGCCACTCCTGACAGGGATGAAGTGAGTAGATTTGGTAAGTCTGTCCACAATCACCCATATGGAGTCCAATCTGTTGGACGCTGCCGGTAACCCCACTACGAAGTCCATAGCTATATTCTCCCATTTCCACTCTGGAATAGGTAGTGGGTTAAGCATTCCAGCCGGCTTCTGATGTTCTAGCTTCACCCTCTGACACACTTCGCAGGCTGACACAAACTGTGCCACTTCTTTCTTCATAGTTGGCCACCAATACACTTTCTTCACATCTTGGTATATCTTGGTGGCTCCGGGGTGAACGCTGTATCTTGCATTATGAGCCTCTCTCATAATGTCTCCTTGTAGAAGGATAATATTTATTGTATTTCACAATAGAGATTACAATCTATTTATACATGAGAGATGGTATCTAAATAGGAAGGAAAATCAAGTCTATGATTATACAATCCCTAGGATTAAGCAACTGACCCATCTATCAATATTTACTTCCTATATTAACATATTTACTTTCTATAACTTATAACACTCCCCCTCAAGTTGGATCATAAATGTTAATCATGCCCAACTTGTTACATATATAATCGACTCGAGTCCCATTTAGAGCTTTAGTGAAAATATCTCCTAATTGTTCTCCAGTTCGGATATGTTCTGTTGATATTATCTTTTGTTGAACCTTTTCACGAACAAAATGACAATCAATCTCGATGTGTTTGGTCCTCTCGTGAAATACTGGATTGGAGGCAATGTGGATAGCTGCTTGATTATCACACCACAACTTAGCAGGCATCGAATTTGAAAACCCAACTTCTTCCAACAGTTGACGTACCCACAAGATTTCACAAACGGCTTGTGCTATGGCTCGATATTCAGATTCAGCACTAGAACGGGAGACCACATTTTGCTTCTTACTTTTCCATGAGACCAAGTTACCTCCCACAAAAACACAATACCCAGTAGTTGACCTCCTATCAACTTTCGAGCCTGCCCAATCAGCATCAGAAAAGCATTCAATATTTGAGTGCCCATGGTTACCATAGAATAAGCCTCGCCCTGGGACCCCTTTAAGGTAACAAAGAATCTGTCCCAGAGCATCCCACTGGGCAACAGTAGGAGAGGACATAAACTGACTTACCACACTCACTGAATATGCAATATCAGGACGAGTCACAGTCAAATAATTCAGCTTACCAACTAATCTTCTGTACCTTCCAGGATCTGCAAATGGCTCACTGTCTTCTGTGGTAAGTTGAAGGTTAGGGGTCATTGGGGTACTACAAGGCTTAGCACCCAATTTTCCTGTTTCTGCCAACAAATCAAGAACATATTTTCTTTGAGATAAGAAGATGCCTTTCTTACACCGCATAACTTCAATTCCCAAGAAATATTTCAAGGAACCCAAATCCTTTGTATGAAACTGTGTTTTAAGAAATTCTTTTAGGGATGTGATGCCAGCAATGTCACTTCCTGTAATAACGATATCATCCACATATACTACAAGCAGAATTACTCCACTATCAGAATTTCTATAAAACACTGAGTGATCACACTTACTCATCTTCATTCCAAACTGTTGGACCACCTCACTAAACCTGCCAAACCATGCTCGAGGACTCTGTTTCAAGCCATAAAGGGATTTTCGAAGTCTACAAACCTTACCTGACTCCCCCTGAGCAACAAAACCAGGTGGTTGCTCAATATAAACCTCCTCCTGAAGATCACCATGAAGAAAAGCATTTTTAATATCCAGTTGATGCAAGGGCCAATCATGAGTAGCCGCCAAGGAAATAAACAATCGGACAGATGCGAGCTTGGCAACTGGAGAGAATGTATCAGAATAGTCAACTCCATAAGTTTGTGCATAACCTTTGGCCACTAAACGGGCCTTGAGGCGAGCAATAGATCCATTAGGGTTTACTTTTACTGCAAACACCCATTTGCACCCAATAGCCCGCTTTCCTGGGGGGAAGGACATCAACTCCCAAGTACCATTAGTGTCAAGGGCCATCATTTCCTCTTCCATTGCAGCACGCCAACCAGGATGGGACAAAGCCTCAATAACAGTTTTGGGAATTGAAATAGAATCTAAAGCAGTGACAAAACAACGAGAAGAGGAGGATAATTGATCATAAGAGACACAAGATGAAATAGGATAAGTGCAAGTACGTTTACCTTTGCGAAGAGCAATGGGCAAATCCAAATCAGACGGTGAAGGATCAGTGGGAGCAGGATCTGTCGACGAAGAAGCAGGTAGCGGAACGGAGTCAGAGTCCTCTAAGCGTCTGGAATACACATGAAAGATGGGAGGGCGACCTGGCACATGAGCGAAAGGTGTAGGAGTAGTCTGAGGAGACAAAGAGCGAACAGTGTATAACAAGAGGTCATCTTCCTCCCCCTCGGTGTTATAAACAGATGATGGCGGAAAAAAATGGAGTGGACTCAAAGAATGTTACATCCGCAGACACAAGATACCGATTCAGATCAGGAGAAAAACAACGATACCCTTTCTGATGTCGAGAGTAGCCAAGGAAGACACATTTGAGTGATTTAGGATCCAATTTAGTAACCTGTGGACGAACATCACGAATAAAACATGTACAACCAAACATACGTGGCTCAATAGGAAACAAAGATTTAGTGGGAAACAAAATGATATAAGGGATATCACCATGAAGGATGGAGGAAGGCATGCGATTGATCAAAAAACAAGCAGTGGATACAGCATCAGCCCAAAAACATTTAGGTACCTTCATTTGGAATAAGAGAGCTCTGGCTACTTCAAGAAGATGTCGATTTTTTCTTTCAGCAACTCCATTTTGTGAAGGAGTGGCAACACAAGATGACTGATGAAGAATCCCTTTTTGTAACAAATAAGATTGAAATTCCCCAGAGAGATACTCTTTAGCATTATCACTTTGCAATATACGGATGGAAGTATTGAATTGGGTTTGGATTTCAGCATAAAATGCACAAAAAATAGAAAATAATTCTGAACGACTCTTCATTAAAAATAACCAAGTAGTACGAGAGAAATCATCAACAAAAGTAACAAAATACTTAAAGCCAGACTTAGACACAACAGGACAAGGACCCCAAACATCTGAATGTACTAACTCAAAGGGGGACAAAGCCCGTTTATTGACTCGAGGCAGTGTAGGTAAACGATGATGTTTGGCAAATTGACAAGACTCACAATCTAGAGTAGACAAAGAATGAAACTGTGGATATAACTTCTTTAAAACTGAGAGAGAAGGATGCCCCAAACGACAATGAACATCAAAAGGTGTTAAACGCGTGGAGCATACCAGAGATCGAGGAGATCGAGGTAGTTGCTGATCCAAGACGTAAAGACCCTCTGACTCACTCCCTCTACCAATAATCTGCTTCGTCGAAAGATCCTGAAAAACACAGTGATCAGGAAAAAATGAGACACAACAATTCAATGCACGAGTAAGTTTACTAACGGAAAGCAAATTAAATGCGAACTTAGGGAGACATAACACAGAGGATACAGAAAGAGAAGGGGTTAAGTTGACATGACCAGAACCAATGACAGAAGATTTAGTGCCATCAGCAAGAGTAACATAAGAAGGCGATGTACGAGACTCAAGATTGGACAAAAGGGTAGAATTACCTGACATATGATCGGTAGCACCAGAATCAATAACCCATTTTGAGGATGAAGACACAAGACATGTAGTAGAGTTACCTGACTCGGCAATTGCAGTGATAGAGGAGGAATTAGAGGGTTTTAGAGATGCCTGGTATTGGACGAATTGTGCATACTCATCTGCAGATATCAAAATTCCTTGATTGGAAGATCCATTCAATTTGTGTTCCGTGATTTTAGTCATCATAGGAATCACATCAGTTACGGTGGTGGTTTTCACTTCAACCATGACAACAAACCCAAAACGACAGCAACAAAAGAAACACAGAATCAGAAAACAGTACCCGGCGTGAACAGTACCGATGAACAGTACCACGTGAACAGTACTCGTGAACAGTGTCGATGAACAGTACTCGTGAACAGTACCGATGAACAGTACCCGTGAACAGTTCTGATGAACAGTACCGATAAAAACACCTCCCCCAAAACCCGAACGGCAAATAAACCTCAGGTCTGACAAGGGAATGATGTGGCGACTCCAACGATGGTGAGATCCAAATATTACCCGTTATGGGTAACCCAAATAAACAGAGCCCTAAGTCTCCAAAAAAAAAATTTTTTTTTTTCTTAAAAAAACTTTGACGGGAGAGAAAAATTAAATCTCTACGAGAAAGGCTCTGATACCATGTAGAAGGATAATATTTATTGTATTTCACAATAGAGATTACAATCTATTTATACATGAGAGAGGGTATCTAAATAGGAAGGAAAATCAAGTCTATGATTATACAATCCCTAGGATTAAGCAACTGACCCATCTATCAATATTTACTTCCTATATTAACATATTTACTTTCTATAACTTATAACACCTTTTAGCCCTATGTCATCTGGTACACACAATCTGCTCCCATAGCGGAGGATCCCCTTACTGTCGAATCTGAACTCACTGTCTTTGCCTGACTGAACAGTCCTGGCAAACTTCACTAACTCTGGGTCCTCATGCTGTTTCTGAGCCACCTGCTCCAGAAACACGGGTGCCACTCTCATCTGGGCTATCAAAGCACCTGTACCAGACAACTCCAACTATAGACCTTCATTCATGAGCTCGAAGAACTCCCTCACTACTAGCCTCCTCTCTACCGCGATGTGGGATAGACTACCTAGTGACTTCCGGCTTAGGGCGTCTGCCACAACATTCGCCTTACCCGGATGGTACTGAATCTTGCAATCATAATCACTCAGCAGCTCTACCCACCTTCTCTGTCTCAAGTTCAGATCTCTTTGACTCAGGATGTACTGCAGGCTTTTATGATCTGTGAAGATCTCACATTTTACCCCATAAAGGTAGTGCCTCCACATCTTGAGTGCAAAGATTACCGCTGTCATCTCTAGGTCATGTGTAGGGTAATTCAACTCGTGCTTCTTTAGCTGCCTAGAAGCATAAGCAATCACCCTTTCATTCTGCATTAGCACACAACCCAGTCCCACCCGGGACGCATCACAATAGACGGAGAAGTCTTCATTACTAGATGGCAGAGCCAACACTGGTGCAGAAGTCAACCTCTTCTTGAGCTCCTCAAAGCTCTCTTCGCACTGGTCAGTCCACACAAATCTCTGGTTCTTCTTAGTCAGTCTGGTCATGGGAGCTGCAATTTTTGAGAAGTCCTGAACGAACTTCCTGTAGTAACCTGCTAAACCCAAGAAACTCCTGATTTCTGTCACTGAAGTGGGTCTAGGCCAGTTAGCCACAGCTTCTACCTTCTTGGGGTCTACCTCTATTCCATTTTCTGACACAACATGCCCCAAGAATGAGATGCTCCTCAGCCAGAACTCACACTTGGAGAACTTGGCATACAAGCCATGTTCCCTCAAGGTCTGCAGAACTAACCTCAGATGATGGGCATGCTCTTCTGCATTCCTGGAATACACTAAGATATCATCTATGAAGACAATAACAAAGTGATCCAGGTATTGGCTAAACACTCTGTTCATGAGATCCATGAATGCTGCAGGGGCGTTGGTTAACCCGAACGGCATAACAAGGAACTCATAATGCCCATATCTGGTCCTGAAGGCTGTCTTCGGCACATCCTCTTCCCTTATCCTTAGCTGATGGTACCCCGATCTCAGATCTATTTTGGAGAAACAACCTGCTCCGGCTAGCTGGTCAAATAGATCGTCGATCCTTGGCAACGGGTACTTATTCTTGGTAGTGACCTTGTTCAACTGCCTGTAGTCGATACAAAGTCTGAGAGATCCATCCTTCTTTTTCACAAATAGCACTGGAGCACCCTAAGGTGAGGTACTCGGTCGGATGAATCCTCTATCTACCAACTCTTGCAACTGCTCCTTAAGCTCCTTCAATTCTGCTGGTGCCATCCTGTAGGGAGGGATAGAGATCGGTCTGGTTCCAGGCATCAACTCAATTTCGAACTCTATCTCCCTAGCAGGTGGTAAACCTGGTAGCTCGTCTGGGAACACATCTAAGAACTCTCTGACTACTGGCACTGAGGCGGGCTCTCTGACATGACTATCTAACTCTCTCACATGAGCTAGAAAACCCTGACAACCCCTCCTGAGGAGCCTACGAGCCTGTAGGGCTGATATCATACCTCTAGGTGTACTCCCCCTATCTCCTCTGAAGACAACCTCTGACCCATCCTGACATCTGAACCTGACTATCTTGTCCCTGCAGTCCAAGGTAGCACCATAGGTAGATAGCCAATCCATCCCTAGAATGACCTCAAAATCTATCAAATCTAGAACCACAAGGTCGGCGGATAGGCATCTTCCCTCCACAAAAACTGGACTATACTGGCAGACTGACTCTGCCACTGACGGGTCACACTTGGGTCCACTGACCCATAGGGGACACTCTAACCCAGAGACCATCAATCCCAACCTCTCGACAGCCCTCGGAGCAATGAAAGAATGTGATGCACCAGGGTCCATTAAGGCATAAACATCTGAACACCCAATGATGAGATTACCTGACACCACGGTGTTGGATGTATTTGCCTCCTGCTGTGTCATGGTGAAGATCCGTGCTGGAGCTGATGGACCTTCACCCCTGAAACCCGCTGAAGAAGAGGCTGCCCCTCTCCCTCTGCCTCTGCCACTAGCCTGAGTCGCAGCTGGAGCTACTGGCTGAGCCACACTGCCTGAAGCTGTCTGCTGAGACTGTGCCCCAAAAGCTGATCTAGGGCACTCCCGTGCCATATGTCCCTCCTGCCCACATCTGAAGCAGGCTGTCGTCCCAACCAGACATACTCCTTTGTGCGGCCTCCCACATTTCTTGCACACTGCATTATCTGCACCAGAGCTTGAGCCACTCCCTAATCCGAGACCTGACTTGATCTTATTCCAGAACTTGTTCTTCTTTGGCTTCTTAGTGGTACTGTTCCACCTCTTGCTGCCTGAAGCTGCTGCACTTAAAGAAGAAGAGCCTGGGGTCTTAGAACCAAAAGGTTGTGCCACTGACTGCTTAACCGTCCCCTAAATGATGGCACTGGCCTCCATCTTTTGGGCCATATCCACTATGGCATGAAAGCTCTCTCTATCTGCTGACTGGATCAAGGAGGAATACCTGGAGTGGAGTTTCATGATATACCTCCTTGACTTCTTCTGGTCTGAGTCAAGATTTTGCCCTGCAAATGGCAACAGCTCCAAGAATCGGTCTGTGAACTCATCCACACTCATATCATCAGTCTGCCTGAACTGTTCAAACTCTATCATCTTCAATTCCCTTGAGCTATCAGGGAAAGCCCATCCTGTAAACTCGTTTGCAAACTCTTCCCAAGACATGCTATCCACCCTCGGGTTCATATAATTCTTAAACCACTCTCGTGCCTTCTTGCACTTAAGCGTGAACCCAGCCATCTGAATGGCTCTACTGTCATCAGCCCCAATCTCATCTGTGATCACCTTGACCCTCTCAAGATACACAAATGGGTCATCCCCTTTTTCATATTGAGGAGCACCCAACTTCATGTAGTCGGTCATCTTGACCTTGCTCCCTCCAAATGAGCTAGGCTTAGGTACTGGGTTTTCTGGAACTGTGGGTTCTGCTGGTGGAGGAGGAGCAGCATCCCCTGGGATAGGGTTTGCTGGATTTGGATAGTAGGGTGGAGGTGGTTACATGGGGTACTGTGGGTATGGTGGGTAGTAAGATGGGTATGGCATCTGTGTGGGATAAGGGTTAAAGCTATGGTAGTCCGATGTGCCTCCCATCGAATACCCAGGGTTTTGTGAGAAGGGTGGGTAGTAAGGTGGCTAAACAAATCCCGAGGCCTGGGTGCCTCCTTGGGACTCTCCCATACCTTCTTCTGACATGCTAACTCCCAGACTGCCATCCCTCCTTTGCTCTACATCCATATCATCCCCCATGTCCTCTGACATTCCTCCCTGAACTGTACCCCTCACTGATCTGCTTCTTCCCAGATCCAGAGACCTTCTAGGGTCTCTTACTACTCTTTCTCTGCTAGACCTGCTTGACATTGCCCTAGGCAATGCAGGAGGACGGGCGCTCGTGCCCTCATCCTCAGGTGGTACTCCAGTCAATCTTGTTGATCGACGAGTTCCTCTCATCCTGTTTTCTGAAAAACAGTGCACATCACACAAAAACATTAGCATCATATGGTTCATGTGAGCACACATGAACCCGCATCACATACATCACATATCATTAATGCACATGCATATAATCATGGCATTTCACATCATCATGCAAGACAGGACTCCACATCCTATCCTAGTGGACATGATCTTCCTATTGTGCTTGACCTTCTATAACCTCTATGAGCCCGACACTTTAGGTCCGACCATATGAACCTAGGGCTCTGATACCATTCTGTAACGACCCGAAAAACAGACCGCTACCGGCGCTAGGATCCAGGTCGGCTTAAGGCCGCCGGGACCCGTAGCAAGCCTCACATACATCCTGTGAACCTGTTTAATCCCATGCATGATCAACAACATACATAAAACTTAAAACTTTTCTTTCATTCATTCTCATATACCAAACTCAACCTATGCATGCACTATACATAACATAATCATAAGCATTGACCCCTCTGTGGGATCTCATCAGTGCCCCCAATGGGTGACATAACATGTGTTGAGTTGGTTTACATAAACATCATTAAACATCTAAGATCATGTATTAAAAGGGATAACAACATTCTATGGTCAAGCACACCTCTAATATCCATAAACATCATTACATTTCTATAATGTACTTATACATAACATCTCAACATTTTTCATGTCCACACTATCTATTACATAACCAAGACTTCATTACTCTTGCTGACCTCCTGATCTACCCTGTACCTGCAAACCTGGGGGTTAAGGGAGAGGGGTGAGCTACTAGAGCCCAGTGAGCAGAATACTAAAACATTTAAAACATATGATAACATGGAATGCATCACATCACAACTAATCACATCAAGGATGAATTTGTCACCAATAGTCCTCTACATGGTCCAACTATGCCAGGGGCATAGAATGGGCCTCACTGGTCTTTCTCTTACATAACATAATATAACATAACATTCCGACTGTGCTAGGGGCATAGAATGGGCCTCACTAGTCTTTCTCTTACATGGTGCCAGGGCGTAGAATGGGCCTCCTGGTCTTCCGTACCGTATCATCATCATATCATATCATACGAGGACTAAAGGATCGTTCAACATTCA